>NC_077230.1:68599946-68761389 GCF_027887165.1 Monodelphis domestica
CAGGTCACTTCATTTCTTTAAGCCCCTTTTTTCTCCTCTGTCAAATGAGATTGGACTGAATGACTTCTCAGCTATGGGTCTATGATCCTCTAAGTGAGGCTATAATGAATGAAGAAGGATGGCAAAAGAAGGTTCTAAGTATGAAATTATTAACCCCAACCTCAAATGATATGGCATATGTGTGTATTTATGTATATATACACATATATGTACATATATACATTTATATATACATGCATATGTGTGTCTCTCTCTACTACCTTGCATCAAAGCAATTTCTAGGTGGGGAGAGAAGTGGAGCCAGCATGTTATTCCATCAATATAAGGACTTAGAGCAGGGTTCTTAAGCCGAGATCCAATCATTCATTTCAAAGAATGTTTCAATAACCGTATTTGGATAGAACTGGCTTCTTTTATAATACGATGATTTTTTTATTTTGTGCATTTCAAATTATTATTCTGAGAAATATTTCTGAGATATGGTGCTGGGAAAGGCTTTGGAGCGCTGCTGGTGGGTTCTGGAACACAGAAGAGGTTAAGAAACACTGTCATGGAGAGGCTCTGAGAGGCTGTGACTTGCGCAGGGGCGCCCCACCAGTGTGTGTCAGAGGCAGGACTTGAACAGAGGCCATTCTGACCTGGATGTCAGCTCTCTATCCACTCCCCAGCATGTGAATACCAGCCTGGTATCTAGCAATCACCCATGGGGTAGTTGTTTTTGAGCCAAGGCTTTGGGCCAGTGTTTCCAAAAGGCCAACACATTAGCAGTGATTGGATCCAATAGACAGTGATCACAGCTGCTATCAAACGGCAGCCTTTCCATGTGTGCAGAATAGGAAAGCTGGTTGGATACGTATCAGTCAGTATCCTTAGCGCCACCTGCACACATACGCAGCAAAAGCCATCCAAAGAATCCATTTTCAGCTCTGAAGGACAGTGACACATACTCATATCTAATGAAAGGGAGGTTAACTGTCTAAAGCACATAGACCCCTTTTTAAACTCCTTTCCCCAAATTTTCTAATTATGATAATTCTAAATTATAATTCTAATTTTAAACTCTTTTTCTCCAAACTATAGGAAAACACCACCTTTCAGAAGAGAACTGCAATGCCCCTGAAACTAACGTGATTTTATAATCTTCAGAATAATTGTTCTCAAGTCCATAACCTTAGAATTCCCCCTAAACCCCTCTAACAAATGACATTTCTTTTAAAATTTGGCAGTTTCTCTGTGCCAGTGTATGTTCCCTTGTTTGGTTACACTTCAGCAGCCAAGGCTGAAATAAACAATTCAGAAAGATTTTGCATAACATAAGGGCCAGACAGAATGATCATAATCAATTCACTTATTCTTTCATTCACTTATTAAATATTTATTGAGTTCCTACTACGTCCACATGCAAGGCACTATGAAGGGTATAAAAATACAGAATAAATCTCTCATGCTGGAGAAAACAGTATTTAAGTTGGACCTTAAAAGATGTCAGATTTTGATGGGAAGAGGTAAAGGGAGAGGATGCCAGGAAAAAGGGTGGCATTAATAAAAAGTCCAGAGGTAAGTGAAGAAATAAGTTTGGAGAATAGTGAGCAAAGTTGGATTTGATTGGAAACAATAGCCTATATAAAAATGGTAGCAGAAAAAACTGTCTGCCCCTTGATCCAGCCATAGCACTGCTGGGTTTGTGCCCCAAAGAGATAATAAGGAAAAATACATGTACAAGAATATTTGTAGTTGCGCTCTTTGTGGTGGCCAAAAATTGGAAAATGAGGGGATGCCATTCAATTGGGGAATGGCTGAACAAACTGTGGTATATGTTGGTGATGGAATACTATTGTGCTCAAAGGAATAATAAAGTGGAGGAATTCCATGGAGACTGGAACAACCTCCAGGAAGCGATGCAGAGTGAGAGGAGCAGAACCAGGAGAACATTGTACACAGAGACTGATACACTGTGGTGCAATTGAATGTAATGGATTTCTCCATTAGTGGCAATGCAGGGATCCTGAACAACTTGGAGGGATCTATGAGAAAGAACTCTATCCACATTCAGAGGAAAAACTGTGAGAGTAAAAACACAGAAGAAAAACAACTGCTTGATTACATGGGCCGAGGGGGATATGATTGGGAATGGAGTCTCTAAATGAACATCCTAGTGTAAACATCAAGAACATAGAAATAAGTTCTGATCAAGGACACATGTAATACCCAATGGAATTGTGCATTGGCTACAGGAAGGGTGGGGGAAGGGGAGAGAGAGAAAGAATATGATTCTTGTAACCAAGGAATAATGTTCTAAATTGACTAAATAAAATAAAATAAAAAATAAAAATGGTAGCAGGACATCAGCTTGAACTAGTGGGATGGGGACAGATTATTGAAGAATTTTAATGCTAGGCCAAGAAGTTCTATGTGGGGCCATTATAAGTTTTTGAGTTGGGGAGTGTTTTAATTTGACCTATACATTGGGAAGATTAATCTGGAAAATATGTGAAGAACAGACTTAGAAATTTGAGAGATCAGAGGTGAGGGAGACAGAGGTAGAAATAGGGAAAGGTGATGATTTGGTCATGGAAAAATGGAAGAAATCAGACAGCCCTAAGATTTTGACTCAAGTTCAGAAGATGTCATGCCATTTACAGAAACAGCAAAATCCAGAAAAAGGGCAAGTTTGGGTGAAAACACAAAAAATTTGATCTTAATTATTGAATCTGAAACCCTATGAACTATCTAGGTAAAAATTTCTAGTAGCATTTGGAAATGTAGTGTTAGGACTTAGCAAAGAGGTGGGAGCTAAAAATAAGATCTGAAAATTCTATACATAGAAGTAATAGTTGAAATCATGGGAATGGGTAAGATCAAGGAAGGAGAGAACATCTCAGAAAGAGGACAGGGAATAGAACCCTTAGAATACAACATTTAGGGGGCAGGAGAAGGATAAAAGCCACAAAAAAGAATTGTCAGAGAGGCAGGAAGAAAATCAGATTACTACATTGGTGACAGAAGCTAATATAAGAAGAAAATCTGAAGGATGGGATGATTTACCATGATAAATATTACAGAGAGATCAAGAAGAATGAGCACTGAGATGAGGCCACTGGATTTTACTTCATAAAATAAACTGTCATTAATATGATCTGGAAGAAACATTTTAGACAAATGATAGAACTCTAAACCTTATTTACTAGAAAAGAGTAGAGGGAATGGTGCAGAAATGAATATGGGTACTTCATTTGAGAAGTTTCATAATGAAAGGAAATAAATAAAATAAAGTGATATTATGGGACAGAAAGACTGAAAAGGATTTTAAATTTTTTTGTTTTGTTTGTTTGCTTTTAGGATAGGGAAGGCCTGAGGTTGATCAAAATCAAAAAGAAGGAACATGCAGAGAAGGAAGAATTAAAGCAGCAAGTGAGGGGTTAATTTATGGATCAGAATTAAGATATAAGGGAGTATGAGAGAAAGAGCATTAGTGAGGGACAGCTGCTCTAGAGGAGATTACAGGGGTCATTTTGCTGGCTCTGGGTGCAAGACTCTTGTATTGCTTGATACATGGATCCAGGTCATAGTCCTGGAGCACAATCTTAGGGGGAGGAGGAACATTAGCACACGCCAGCATTTGCAGCCATAGGGAGCAAAGAATATTGGACACAATTCCAAAGGAGAAAAAGTATGCTTATGGTCACTCAGAACCAGAGCTCAGACCAGGAGAGTATTAAATGTATCTCTCCTTACATAATCCCACTTTAGGAGAATAGAAAGCAGATAGATCCCAAAGCTAGCTCTGAAGGCAGCTGCACAAAGAATCTGAAGCTTAGAATAGTGCTCCCTTCACATGAACACAGATAAAGAGCCCACCTTTAAGTTTATTTTAAATTAAAAGAAAAGGACAAGAAATGAGTTTTTTTAAAAAAGAAATTCACCATAGAAAGTAATTTTTAGTGACAGGAAAGACCAAAACAAAAACTCAGAAGACCACAAAGTCAATAAGACAATATCGTAAGCCCCAAAGAAAAATATGAATTGCTCCCAAGCCCAAAAAGAATTAATGGAGTAGCTCAAAAAGGATTTAAAAATGGAAATAAGAGAGAAATAGAAGAAAAATTGGGAAAAGAATTGAGAGTGATACAGGAAAATCATGAAAAAAAGTCAATAATTTGATGATAGAGGCATAAAAAATTATTGAGGAAATTATCTTAAAAAACAGAATAGGCCAATTGGTAAAATAGGCACAAAAACTCACTAAAGATGAGGAAAGGTAGAATTGGCCAAAATAAAAAAAATATACAAAAATGCACTGAAGAGAAAAGCTTCATAAAAGGCAGAATTGAAAAAGAAACACAAACATTTTTCACTCTTAATTTTTTTTTTGTTCAAGTTGTCTAAAGCTTAAGAATTAATATAAAATCTATATGAGATTGAATACCACTTCAATGAGGGGGAGAATTAGAGACTCAATATTCTTTTTAAAATGCTAGAAATGGTTTTTACATGTAATTGGGGAAAAAATAAAATAAATTTTTAAGAAGAGTATTAATGAAAATTTTAAGTGTGGGAGAGCAGCTAGGTGACTCAGTGGATAGAGAGCCAGGTCTGGAGATAGAAGGTACTGGGTTCAAATTTGGCCCAAGACACTTCTTGCTGTGTGACCCTGGACAAGTCACTTATTTTCCATTGCCTAGCCCTTACTACTCTTCTGCCTTGAAACTAATACATAGTATTGATTTTAAGACAAAAAGTAATGGTTTTAAAAAATATTAAGTATGCAAAGTTGGAGAGAAGCTTCCTATGAGAAAAGAAAGAAGAGATGTAGGGAAAGTCTCAAAGTAGAAAAGAGAAAAATTAAAAGAATTTTTAGGTGGCACTGATCACAGTCAAATTGGAGGCAAAGTGATCCAAGAATGAGAGTTATCAGGAGTGGGACTAAATGTGTCAGAAAGTAAAGAATGTGGTTTTTCTTTTCCTTTTTTTTTCAGTTGAAAGCATGAAGGAAACAAAGTATTAAATTTTTTAAAAATGTTTTTTGTTTAACCAAAAAGAAAAAAAAGTCCCTTCACCCTGACTTACCTAAAGCTAACCTGTGTGCAGATGGAAAATCTGCCACACCTGAGCTACATTCCCAGCATCCTTTTAAGTCATGTCCTCATTTTACATATGGATGCTTGGGAAATAAATTTGGCTGAAACCCACACTGTGGGGCTCTTTTCTTGGAGCTTGCGCTTTTGGTAAAGTGCTGCAGTTGTGAGTCTCTCTTTGCTCTGCTCACTAGGCTGAAAGAACCTTTTTTTTTCTTTCCCCTCTCTTTCGATTTATTATTTAAAATCCTGTATATTTTTAAATACTAGGAATATTTATTCATTTTTTTACTCCTACACCTACCCACACAAAGTTCCTGAAGGGAGAATTGTTATTACTCATAATCTTATTACTAATCCTATGGGGTGCAGTTAGAGCAAAGAGATTGAGCTATGTCTTGCTAAAATGATTAATGAAGAAAAACAAAAATAGAACATGATATAATGGAGAATGGGCTTGATGTGGAGTCAGAGGACCTGAGTTCTAATCTTGATTTTGCCTTGAGATACTTCATGATTCTGAGTCTCAGTTTTCTCATCCTTAAAATGGTCTCCAGGAAATATTTTATCTCTAAATATAGGACCTTAAATATTTTCTTCTAGTGTTGGTTGATGGGAAAAAGGAAAAAAAAAAGCCAGGACCAGCATGGTGGAGAAAGGACCCATTGGACAGCAAGGCTTTTTTGGAAAAGTCACAGTAGTCACCCACTGTATATACCCAGTTGTCGTCCTGGAAAGCTGCATCACTAGCAGGAGGAGATAATGCAATGGTCCTGACTGACTTAATCTCAAGTCTCTCTACAGAGGCATCTTGGTGGACCCATTAGTGATATGATTAAACCATCACAAGGTGAATGGCATGGAGAAGTCCTATGACACCCTAAAACTAGAAATGACTTAAGATATTGGACCACTTCACAAGCTTTAACACCCAGTGACCGATAGCCACAGGTAGCCAACCTGCACTTCCCTTTCCCCCCTTTCGCCCCTCTTTACCTTTGCTTTAGCTATCTTCTCCACATTATTCAGCAGGCCCTCCACTTCTAGTTTCAACTCGCTCTTTTCTTTCTCCAAGCTCTGCCTGACCCACTGCAGGTTATCCACTTGCCCCTTCAGCTCCTCCAGACTGTCTTCGTGTTTCTTCCTAATAGCGGCAGCAGTGGAATCGAAGTGAAAAGTGGCCTCATCCAGGTCTCTTCGCAGCCTCACAAACTCAGCCTCCCTCTTCTTATTGATTTCTAACTGGGCCAGACTGGTGCCCCGAGCCTCTTCCAGCTGCTTGTTCATCTCCTCTAACTCATGAGCCAGATCACTCCTCTGCTTTTCCACCTTGGCTTGGGTTGTTTTTTCAGCTTCCAGCTCTTCTTCCAACTCCACTGTTCGAGCCTGGCACAACAATAATGATTTTTCTTTTAGTGAGAAATCTGCACCATGTTTTATATTCAGGGAACATTCTAGTGGCATTATTTATTGGTCCTCATAACTGTGAAAGATCAGCTCCCTCTTTGGGTTCTCATTTTATAGATAAAGGAAGTGTTGCCAAGAGAGGTTAAGTGACTTGCCCCAAATCAATACAGAGCCTGAATTAGAACTGAGCTCTTAACCCTCCATGGCATGTAGTCTCCTTTAATTACATGCAGTTTAAAAAAAAAAGGAGATTCTTTTCTGGGTCTTTGAAAATGAAGTTGCAACATATGTTAGAATTTAAAAAAAAAAAGAATAATAGGAAGTAATCATAGATGGTTTCCTACACAGTAATATCTCACTAACCTAAAGACCACTTAATCAGCAATGTCAGTAAGAGAGAGCTCAGCTAAAAGCTGAATAATTTGGCTAAAACTAATTGATCTAAAGTAAGCCCCTCTTCAACAGAGCCAAGAGCTACAACGGCTAAAGTAAGCAAAAACATCAGCCAAAATAGATGTCACAAAGGTCGTGTGCTTTATGGGCACCCTTTGGCCAGAGTCCGTAGATTCATTTTAGACACAGCTCTTCCAAACCTGATTACCTGCTTTCTAAGCTCACAGCGGATTTGAGGCAACAAATTAAAAAATGGGGGAGAGAAAAATAGGGGATTGTAGATGTAGGCACACTGACAGCAACAAGAAGTGACAGCTGACAGCGAGGGAGGAGACAGAACAATTATAGAAAGTAGAACTCAAAATGCCTAGAGTCAGGCTCCATTTAAGGAAGGGCCAAAACCCTTGTTAACCCTTGAGGACTTCACTGTATTACAGAAGAATAAAAACACTCAAGATCATCATAAGGACTCTGAGTTGTAAAGAAAAAAGATGGTGGATGGTAGGCAAATTAGTTTTAAGTTAATTTTTTTATCTGATGGATTGAGTTTTAACTGTCATTCTATGTGATGTTCAACTAAAATGAATATTTTAGGTGTGATTATAAATTAATATGACTTCCGTGGTTAACAGATGTAAACCAAATCAGAATTTTTCCCTTATAATAGTTGCCTTGAGAGGCTACATTGATTCTGAGAATGCTGCCATTTCTGATATATTTTCAGACCTCTTCATTTGAAAGTGATTTAGAGGAATAGCTAGGTGACTCAGTGGATAGAGTCAGGCCTGGAGATAGGATGTCCTGGGTTCTCCTCTCAAAGGCTTCCTATTTATGCAACCCTGGGTAGGTTACTTAACTCCATTTACCTACTTTGGAACTGATACTGGGAGGAAGGAAGGAAGGAAGGAAGGAAGGAAGGAAGGAAGGAAGGAATGAAGGAAGGAAGGAAGGAAGGAAGGAAGGAAGGAAGGAAGGAAGGAAGGAAGGAAGGAAGGAAGGAAGGAAGGAAGGAAGGAAGGAAGGAAGGAAGGAAGGAAGGAAGGAAGGAAGGAAGGAAGGAAGGAAGGAAGGAAGGAAAAGGGTTATTTTACCTTTTAGAATCTGTTACATTACTCCATAGCTTTACACATACCCCAACCAACAAAAATTTATTAGGTGCCTATAAATAAGTAATTGGTAACGTTACATAGGAAATAGAGGTCCATACTTGGAGTTTGAGTGACCTGAGTTAAAGTCTTGATAGACTCATGATAACTGTGACCTTGGCCAAGGAACTTAAACATTAAGTGCCTCAAGTAATTTTCTATGTTTATATACAGTAGATGAATTACTATTCTGCATTGGTGGAAAGGTTTTCCACAATGGGACTTTTTTACATTGCTATAATAATAATAATAATAATCCTATAACAGCAACAACTAATATATTCATAGCACTTGAAGGTGTATGAAGCACGCTACATAAGTTATCTCATTGGATCCTTAGTAAAGTCCTGTGAGGTAGGTACTGTTATTATTCCCACTTTAACAGATGAGAAAACGAAGGCTAAAAGAGGTTAAATTAGTTACCCAGGGTTACAATGCTAGAGATTGTCTGAAACAGGATTTGAGATCGGTCTTCCTGACTCCAAATCTAACACTCTACCAACAAGCTTCAATTATGGGTCCAAAACAAACAAATGAAAAAAAAATCAACAAACAAAAAGAATTCACTGAGGGACACAGTGTATTCTGAGGTTCACAGCAGTTAGAAGAAACTGATAACCTCCAATACCAAAGACTGGCTACAGACAGTACAGCAATGGAAAGGATGCCTTGGTAGATACTTCAGGATCATCCATCATTGCTTGGTCCAGATCATAAACACAGAATTCGGTTCCTAGAGGTTACCTGAAGCTCCTTCACCATCTTCCGGAACTGGTTCAAAAGATTCTTCTCCTCTCTAATGTCTGGATTTGACAGGACCATTTCCAATTCCCTGTTTTTTAAGGAGAAAAGCCAAGAACAAAGAGAAATATGGTTTCTCTACACCTTCATATTAAACCTCTGCTCAGAGAGGAGAGTTGGGTTTTTTCCATTCCCCCCCCCCTTTTTAAGCACAGTTATCTAGAAACAACAATTTCTAGAGTAAGGACTAGAACTTTGAGTTGGGATGCCCAAGAACTTCTATCATCACTGTGCTGAGGAGGGAGATAGGGACTTGAAAAGTAAATGCCCCAGACAGAAGGTAAGTATAGGTAACCCTTCCACATTGTGAGAGCTAGAGACATGGCACCACGATGAGCTGGAGAATCTGTGTCAAATTTTTTGACCCTCCCTTCCTGCCAGAAAAGAAGTCTGATTTTTTTCTTTTTCTTTTATGGTATTAAAAGATAAAATATGTTGCTATTATACAAAACTACATATGTATAATGTGTATTTATTATGTGTTTCTGCGTTTCTAGACTTATTCTGTATCATTTGATGGCCTCTGCATGTCATCTATGGCTTCCACAAAACTCCCCCAACATTCCTCTTTATTTCTTATGCTGACCCACGATATATGGAAACTGTGATAGGGAAAGTTGCCATGTGCAAGGGATACCTGTCTATTTAAATCGGTGGCCCATCTCAGCAAGTTCATTTCTCACCTCCCACCAAATAGGCAGCAAATCAAATTTATTCCTGATACTATAATTACATTATTAAATTTGATATTTTAAAAATAAGACTATTAGTAAAGACATTATGTTACACTTTAATGTTAAGTCCATTATGATTTCTGCACATGCTCAGATCTAGAACTCCCAGGCTGACTAGGTGATATAGGTAATAATAATAAAATATAATAACACCTTACACCCACACATAACAATGACAACTTCAATAACTGGCTCAGACTGTCCCGCCCTACTTCTGGCTCTTGATGGGTCTAAGCCAGGTTCATCCTCACCACAGCCCTGCCTCTATCTCCCTCTTCTTGTCATCACTGTGGGTTCCAACCACATAGATTCCCTAAGTCAGGAATTCTTCAATACTTGTGTGTGTGTGTGTGTGTGTGTGTGTGTGTGTGTGTGTGATGGACCCCTTTGGCAGTCTGGTAAAGCCTGTGGACCTTGTCTCAGAATTATAAAATGCATAACACAAAATGCATAGGATTACAAAGGAAATCAACTATGTTGAAATGGTTATTAAATTTTTTTTAAATAATTTCATAGATCCCCAAATAAGAATTCCTGCTCCAAACCCTTGTCATTGCTTCATCTTGTAACCTCAATTGTGTTTCTCCTTTTATTCTGTTTTAGACTAAGGATAGGACCTGGATCTGTGATTCATTGGTTCAGTTAGTGCCTTCTCTGCAACTTGAATCCTTGGGGAGTTGCCCAGAGCACCGAAAAGCTGTGATTCGTTCAGTCAGACAGCCAGTATGTGTCAGAGGTGGGACTTGAAACCAGGTCGTGCTGGGTCTAAGGCTAGTTTTCTCTCCACTATGCTCTAATTCTAGTCTAAGAAGCTTTAAAACTTAGAGAAGTTGAAGAGAAAAAAATAGAGGAAAACCTGTCAAATGCAGGAAAACAAGATGAAAGATATGGCATGTTTTATAAGATAATGAGACTAATTTTCATCTCTAGTTTATGGGATTATTCCCTTAATAAGCCCAGCTTACATATTTATTTCCTTCCCCAAAATGACATTGCTGTGTTGCCTTAATGAATGAAACTACTTTCCAGAAACACTTCCCAAACTGAAGCACATAAAAAAATCTAAGTAGAGGATGAGAGGAAGAGTAAGGCTTGTCCAAAATTCTAAGACTCAAAAAAATGGTCCTAGAAAATAGAAATACAAAATATTGAAACAATTTTTTCATCAAGTAAATCAGAATAGGAAATGTAGAATTTCTATAAATTCAAACCAATTTGGCTCTGATATTTGATTCTGAACAATACAGTAAAGCTATCTACTACTCTCCTTTTCTCTCTACCCCATTAAAAACTTGGACATCACAGTGGAATTGCTTGTTGGCTATGGGAGAGGGATGGGAGGAGGGGAGGGAAAGAACATGATTCATGTAACCATGGAAAAATATTCTTGATTAATTAAATGAACTTAAAAAAAAACCCTTGGGCATCACCCCAGCTCTTCCAGCTTGGAGAGTTGACTTATGGCCTTCCATACCATAATGCCTCAACCCTTCCATTTTTTCTATATTCTTTTCTCTCATTAGAATGTAAGTTCCTTGATGGGACAGAACTTGCTTATTTGTTTTTATTTCTATCTCTTAGTGCTTAAGATTAGCACTAGAATATATTAAGGGCTTAATAAATAAATGTTCTAACTGGGACAGCTGGGTGGCTCAGGGGATAGACAGCTATGCCTAGAGAGGGAAGGTTGTGCCTGGGTTCAAATCTGACCTCAGATATTTCCTAATTATATATCTATGGACAAGTCATTTAATCCCTATTTTGTCTAACCCATATCACTCTTCTGCCTTAGAACCAATACTTAGTATTGATTCCAAGACAGAAGGTAAAGCTGTTAAAAAATAAATTCTCTCTCTAAATTCTAAGATATACTTTCCTATTTTAAATAAATGATTCTAACAGTTATCTCATTTAAACATTTCTTATTTTTGCTCCTTATCAGTGGGATTCTTTAGCCTATCCCCCAAACATTTCTAGGGGAATATGGCAGTTGCCTTAATCCAACTACATATTCTTCTTTAATGCAATTGTTCTTCCTTTTATCTCTTTTGTCAAGACATTACAAAGTTCAGTTTTCTAGATCCACTATCATCCCCTAGAGTCATTTAAAAATGAGGCATTGGAAGCACAAGAGTGAAAAAAAACAAATTAGCTTCTCCTCCCAGTACTGTGTTTATTACATTATCTGGCCAATAGAAGGGCACCTTACTTTTCTGAGATTTCATCCATATGTTGATGGTCATCCTGCAGATCCATGGTGCTTTCTTGGCTTAGATCTATATCACTCTCTTCTTTTTGCTTTTTCCAGTCTAGTTCCATTTTTGTTTTCTTTTCCTACTTGAAGATACCCTTAAGCTGACAAAAGAAAGATCTGTTATTTTTAACTAAATGATTAATGGCAATGAGATGCTTACACTCACTTGCAGAAGGTAAATGTGTCTATAGAAAAAAAGAGGAAAAGACAGAAACCATATATTACAAATTATATCAATGCATATACTCTGTATAATGTGTATATGTTTATTATGTTACATGAAGACATTATAATAATTATATTAAGTTACCAATAGTATATGTCAATAAATATTGTAATATAACTAAGATGAAGGGAAGTCTCAGTAGTGAAAATAAGGACCTTTTTCATTATCACATCTGACAACAATCCGTTATTTATTATTTAAGCTACTTTGTGCCAGATACTATGGGAGCTATTTGGAGCGCAAAGAATATCTTTATACCTTTTCTTTCTTTCTTTCTTTTTTAAGTATCACCAGCCCTTAACACAGTGCCTGGAATATGATGGGTTCCTAATAAATGCTAGTTGACTGATTGACTGGGAACAAAAAGGTAAGACCATGATCCCTTCCTCTGAGGACCTTACATTCTAATGGAGGAGATCACACGCAAACTACTCTGAATGCACAAGATATACATGATACACACACATAATATTAATGAGAGGTAATCTCAAAGGGCAGGCAATAAGAATTTTGCTTGGTGGTGGGATATATAAGTGGAAAATATCCTATCAACAAAAGAAATCATAGAATTACAATCAGGGGAAATACTTGAAAACTTAGTATAAAGTCATGGCAGGTAAACTCTTGAAAACAAACAAACTTCCTGAGAAATTATGTCTGCAAACATTGAAAGCAAGAGAGAAAATTTGATGGCTGGGAGATGGGAGGTCCTGGATTCAAATATGGCTTCAGACAATTTCTAGCAGGGTGATCCTGGGCAAGTCACTTAACCCCTATTGCCTAGCCATTGCCCTTGTGTCTTAGAGTTGTTACTGAGAGAAAATAAGGTGTATTTTTTATTGAAAGCCTCTAGGAATCCTGGTACTAAGTTCAATGGGTTAACCTAATTTGGGAGAAAAGGGGATTGGGGGCAAAGGAAACAGAAAAAAAGAGCCAGTGTGATATATAGGAAAAAAGACAAAATGAAGAGAACACACGGAGGACTATTCACATTTTCGAATGCAGCCTAGTTTCTAGGTAAAATGGAAGTGAATGTACATTGAGCTTAAACCAAAACAAACCAAAAGTTCCCCACTGCCTTTAGAACTCTTAAGTTACTCCTGCCATGGATTGTAAAACATTCACAAATCAAACATGCACAGTGGGATCTTCTACTCCTTATACTTCTCAGTCAGTTCAGTATAAAAATGTAGTTGGTTACAGATGATCACCTGAAAATTCCTTCTTATTCTTCTCTTTTCTCTGAGGATGCCTCATAAATGTTTATGGACCATTCCCAGAGATTTTATATAGATATGAAAGCCAATAGATGAATTTGTAATTGCTTGTGCCTTCTCATTTGCCTTTTTGGCTGGGGGAGATGTAGGAAAGGTCTATTGTATTCTTGGTAATATTATATATGTTATATATATAATTATTTAATTAGAATCACACAGAATTATGGAATTGGGAAGGACTTCAGAAGCTATATAAATGAATCCTGAACTAAACACAAATCCTTGCTTAAAGATCTGTGAAGGGGATACATCACTTCCTAATTTCATCTTCTTGATCTAAGAAGAACAAGTCAAATCCTTCTTCCATGTAATTGCCCTTCAAACACGTAAACATAGTAGTTATACTCCTTAGGTTTTATTTGTCTCAATCAAAAACAAAAAATAAAAAAACAAATAGTTTGTTCAACCAGACATGTGTCTTTATCTCAAGGTACTCCCCACCCAGATTCTCCTATCTTGACATTTTCAAACTTATTGATGTCCTTCCTAGACATGGTACTATATGTGTTGTTGGACCAGGCAAGATGCAGTGGAATGATCATCTCTCTAGTCCTGAATGATATGTCTCTTTCAGAGCAACTAAGACTGCATTAATTTTCTGGGGGGTGGGGTGGGGGTGCTACTATATCATACTGTTGACTAATTTAGAATTTGAGGTTCACTAAAACTCTGAGATTTTCTTTGGAACTAACTACTATTCTAGCCTCGCCTCTCAATTTTGCACATATAAAAATAATTTTTTAATTCAAGTAAAGGCCTTTATATTTATCTCTATTAATTGCTTTTTTAAAAATTTGGTCCTATACTCTAATGTGTAAAAATATTTTTTGTATTTGAATGGTCAATGAATGTGTTAACCATTCTTCCTAGTCTTGTGCCATCTAAAGTTTTAATAATTCTATTAGATATATCTCATTTCAAATCTTTGATAAAAAAATGTTAGATAGTACAGGATTATAGGGGCACTCCACTGGGGAGTTGCTTCCATGTTTTCATTGACCCATTAATGTCTTACTTTTGGAGTCTGGAAGTTCAATTAGTTCTGGTCCAGTTGTTGCTAACTTCATCTTTATAAATGTCTTTATATAAGAAAATACTTAACTCTTCAGAGAAAAAGTTTAAAAGTTCTCTTCAAATTGTGTCTCCTATATATACATTAAAATTGTATATGGCAGGGGCAGCTAGGTAGCACAGTGGATAGAGAACCAGGCCTGGAGTTGGGAGGACCTGGGTTCAAATTTGGTCTTAGACGCTGTGTAACTGTATGACCCTGGGCAAGTCACTTAATTCCAATTGCCAAACCCTTGCCTCTCTTCTGCCTTAGAACTGATATTTAGTATCTAAGACAGTAAGTAAGTGTTTAAAAAAAAATTATACACCAGGTGGGGGGTGGAGTCAAAATGGTGGCATAGTAGCAAGAGCCTTCTGAATCTCCTTCCAATCATTATTTCATTCCAATCATTACAAAGCATCTCAAAAGAACAGAAATAAAAACCGGACAAGTAAAGGGGCTCTCCCATTGGACAGAGCATTAAAGGTAGGCAATAAGTAAAGATTCCCATGCTATGAGGGAGAAACTGCACTAATCAAAGTGCAAGCTGATCACCCCTCCCACATACCGCCTACCTGTCCAGAGTTACAGTAAGGACTGAGTCAATCTCTAAATTCTCAGGTCTAGCTGAAAGCACAAAAGACTTACCCCAGAGGACAGTGCAAGGTCTTGGCAGCAAGACTCAAGGCTGAAGAGCTCAGAGCTTGGGCAACAGAGCATTGAGCTTGGTCAGAAAGGTAGCTGCCCACAGCTGAAGCAGCAGGGGCTTGAAAGATAACCTCAGGGCAAAATTCTTTAAAGCAGTCACTATACAATGAACATCACAGATCTACCTGCTCTCACACAGGCTTCTAACAAGAAAGGGAAGATACTACCAAAGCAAGGCCATGTGAGACAGAAACTAAGAAAGCAATGACCAACAATATTCAGGAACTCAAACCTACTAGTGGCAAAATGAATAAGTAAGGAAAAAAAAACTCTTAACCCTGGATAATTTCTATGGAGAAAAAGAGCAAAATATAGAAGCAAAAGCAGAGGGTAAAAAACAAGCAACACATCAAAATTTTCCAAAAAAAAAAAAAAAAAAACGGAAACTGGTCACAAGCTCTGGAGGAACTCAATAAGGCATTGAAGAACTAAGTAAGAAAGATAGAAAAAAAATGAGAAGTGAGAAAAGGAAACAAAAGTAATACAAGAAGAAAATAATGACTTAAATGACAAAATTGCCCATATGGAAAAGAAGCACAGAAATAAAACAAGGTAATAAGCAAATTGGAGACCAGAACTGACCCGCTGGAAGCCATGAAAAGCAGGTTATATGAAACCAAAAAGAAAAACCAAAAGATCATAACTGGAGGACTTCTGGGTAAACATGGCTGTAGTATAGAAGCAGGACTCTTCCTCTCTTCACCACCTACCAATATACACTACCTCAAAAGGCCAAAAAAAACAAGTTCAGATGAACAAAGGGACTCCACAGTAGGGCTCATAATTGGAGGTATATGAGATTTGGGCATTTCTATGATATAAGAGGGTGAAATAGCTCCCACTAAAACACTAGATGATCAACCCTCCCTCACCCCATCTACAGAGCCAGGCAGAGCCAGCTTGCTAGAATGTGAGTGAAGTGAGGCTCACCTCTAGGTCCTTGGCAGCTGACTAAGACCACTATGGATCTACCCCTGAGAGCAGCTAGACTTGAGACCCCAGCAGGCTGAAGAACTTGGACCTTGGGCTCAGAGATAGCACAGAGAGGGGCAGCACATATTAGAAGCAGCTGAGACTCGAGAGGTGGCCTCAGACAAAAACCTTACTCCTTCAGTTCATACACAGAGAGCCTGCCTTCCTCACTCAGACTTCTGACTGTAAAGGGAAGGAAAACCAGCACAGTGATGGCAAACACTGCTTAGAAAGTACAACTTCCAACCACAAGGAAGAATGAAAAGAAGGCTTTGACTCTGGATAATTTTTATGGAGAAAAAATCCAGACTACAGAGGAAACAGCAGAGGGCAACAAATAAGTAAATGCATCCAAAACCTTCCAAAAATTGGAAATTGGCCACAAGCTCTTGAAGAATTTAAATCTGATATTTTGAGAAAGGTGAAAAAGATTTGTCAAGAAAAGTGGAAATAATTTAAAAAGAAAAAAACAGTCTAAAAGACAGGAACTCCCAATTGGAGAAAGAAGCCCCCAAATCAAATGGAATGATAAATTAATTAGAGACCACAATTAAATGTCTGGAAGCTAGGATAAGCAGGATAGACCAGACCAAAAAGGAAAATCAAAAGGTTATAGTAGAAAATCAAAAGCTTATAGTGGAAAACGAGTCTTTAAAGACCAAAATTGGACAATTGGAAGGCAATGATCTTGCAAAACAGCAAGAATTAATAAAGCAAACTCAAAAGACTGACAGAATAGAAGGAAACATGAAATATCTCACTAACAAGATGAATGACCATGAAAACCAGTGTAGAAGGGACAATCTGACAATCATTGGTCTACCTGAAAACCCAGAAATAAACAGAAATCTAGACATCATACTATAAGAAATTATCCAAGAAAATTGTCCTGATATTCTTGAAGAAGAGGACAAAATAGACATTGAAAAAAATTCAAAAAATACCCTCTACACTAAATCCTCAAAAGACAACACCCAGGAATGTAATTGCCAAATTCAAGAGCTTCCAAGCTAAGGATAAAATTTTATAAGAAGCCAGGAAGAGACAATTCAGATATCAAGGAGCACCAATCAGAATTACACAAGATCTAGAAGCTTCTACACTAAATGACCAGAAGGCTTGGAATATGATATTCAGAAAGGCAAAGAGAATTGGGTCTTCAACCAAGGATCACCTATCCATCAAAACTAACTACATACTTCCAGGGGAAAGTATGGGCATTCAACAAAATATAAGATTTGCAAGTATCTATAAAGAAAAGACCAGAACTAAGTGGAAAGTTAGATGTCCAAATACAAAAATCAAGAGAAACATGAAAAAATAAATATGAAAGAGAGGGGAAATGAAAAAAAATTAATTTTCTTCTTTAAGGGCTTCAATAAGATAAAATTGTTCATATTTATATATGGGAAAATGTTATTTGTAACTCTCACAAATTATATTTACTATTATAGTAATTAGAAGAATTATTAATTAATACAAGTTAGGGTAGTAAGTGGCCTAAAATGATATGCAAAAAAAAGAGAAAGGAGGGAAATAGAAGATGGCACCAAGAGAAACTTGAAGGAATAATCTAAATAGAATAATCTATATCACACAAAGAGGTTCATAGGAAGGGGAGGGGAACAATACTATTATAAGAAGGAGAGGAAGAGAATGCTAATAGGTAATACCTAAACCTTACTCTCAGTAGAATAAATTCTGAGATGGAAGAGCATCTAGATCCATTGGGTTATCAAATTCTATGTTACCCTACAGGGAAAGTGAGAAGGGAAAAACTAAGGGGTGGGAGTGGGGCATGGAGTACAAAGAGGGAGGGAAATAGAGGGGAGAGGGAACTTAATAGACTCTAAAAATAATAAGAAGGGAACAAAAAGAGAAGGGGAAGAAAGGGGAGTAAAATAAGGGTGGGGATTAGGGAGACTGATTAAAAGCAAACCACTGGTTTAAAAGGAAATAGCAAAACAAAAAAAGGGCAGAACTAGGAGAGGATATCAAAATGTTGGGGAATACAGAGGTGGCCATCATAACTATGAATATAAAGGAGATGAACTCATCCATAAAACTAAAGCAAATAGCAGTATGGCTTAGAAACCAAAATCCTACCATATGTTGTCCAGAAGAAATATACATGAGGCAGGTAGACATGCACACGGTAAGGGTCAAAGGTTGGAGCAAAATCTATTGGGCTTCAACTGAGAAAAAGTTATAATCCCATCTGACAACAACAAAGTAAAAATAGATCTGATTAAAAGAGATAGGGAAGGTAATTAAATCCTGGTAAAAGGCAGGATAGACAATGATGAAATATCAGTATTAAACATGTATACACCAAATAGTATAGTATCCAAATTTCTAAAGGAGAAACTAGTGGAGTAGAAGGAGAAAATATAGTAAAACTATTACTAGCAGGAGACCTGAACCTTCCTCTATCAGATATAGATAAATCAAACCAAAAAAATAAATAAGAAAGAGGTAAGAGATGTGAATAAAATCTTAGAAAAATTAGAGTTAATAGATATGTGGAAAAAAATAAATAGGGACAAAAAGGAATACACCCTCTTTTCAGGAGCACATGGCGCATTCACAAAGATTGACCATATACCAGGGCATAAAAAGATGGCAAACAAGTGCAAAAATGTAGAAATAATAAATGCAACCTTTTCAGATCATAATGAAATAAAATAAAAATTAGTAAGGGTACATGGAGAGGCAAATCAAAAATTAATTGGAAATTAAATATGATTCTCCAAAATAGGTTGGTTAAAGAACAAATTATAGAAACAATTAATAATTTCATTGAAGAAAATGACAGTGAGGAGACATCTTTTCAAAAATCTATGGGATGTAGCCAAAGCAGTACTCAAAGGGTTATTTATATTCTTGAGTCTCATACATTAACAAATTAGGGAGGGTAGAGATCAATTAATTGGGCATGCAAATTAAAAAAATATGAAAGTGAACAAATTAAAAATCCACAGATGAAAACTAAATTAGAGATCTTAAAAATTAAAGGAGAAATTAATAAAATTGAAATTCAAAGAACTATTGAACTAATAAATAATACTAGAAGCTGGTATTTTGAAAAACAAAATATACAAAGTACTTGTCAATATAATAAAAAAGGAAAAAAGAAAATCAAATTAACACTATCAAAGATGAAAAGGGAGATCTCACCTCTAATGAAGAGGAAATTAAGGCAATCATTAAAAACTATTTTGCCCAATTATATGGCAATAAATATGACAATCTAGGTGATATGGATGAATATTTACAAAAATATAAATTGCTTAGATTAACAGAAGAAGAAATAGAATACTTAAATAATCCCACATCAGAAAAAAAGATATTGAACAAGCCATCGAAGAACTCCCTAATAAAAAATCCCTAGGGCCTGATGGATTCACAAGTGAATTCTATCAAACATTCAAAGAACAACTAATCCCAATAGTATACAAACTATTTGACAAAATAAGCAAAGAAGGAGTTCTATCAAATTACTTTTATGACACAAATATGGTACTGGTTCCAAAGCCAGGAAGGTCAAAAACAGAGAAAGAAAAACTATAGACCAATCTCCTTAATGAACATAGGTGCAAAAATCTTAAATAGAATACTAGCAAAAAGACTTCAGCAAATGATCATAAGGGTTTATTCACTGTGATCAGGTAGGATTTATACCAGGAATGCAAGGATGTTTCAATATTAAAAAAACCATTCCCATAATTGACCAAATCAACAAGCAAACCAACAAAAATCACATGATTATCTGAATAGATGCAAAAAGCCTTTGACAAAATACAATATTCATTCCTATTGAAAACACTAGGGAGCATGGTAAAAGAAAGGTCTTTCCTAAAAAGAATAAACAGTATATATCTAAAACCATCAGCAAGTATCATCTGCAATGGGAGAAAATTAGAAGCATTCCTGATAAGAGCAGGAGTGAAACAAGGTTGCCCATTATCACCTCTATTATTTATCATTGTACTAGAAACACTAGTGGTAGAAATTAGAGAAGAAAAATAAATAGAAGGTATTAAAATAGGCAATGAGGAGATGAAGATATCACTCTTTGCAGATGATATGATGGTCTACTTCCTGGAGAATCAACCAAAAAGCTATTCGAAATAACAACTTTAGCAAAGTTGCAGGATACAAAATAAACCCACAAAGATTATCAGTATTTCTATATATTTCCAATACATCTCAGCAGCAAGAGTTAGAAAGACAAATTCTATTTAAAACCACCCTACACAATATAAAATACTTTAGAATCTATCTGTCAAGACAAACAGGAACTATATTAACACAACTAGAAAACACTTTTCACACAATTAAAACTAGATTTAAATAATTGGAAAAATAGTAATTGCTCATGGGTAGGATGAGCTAACATAATAAAATTAACAATCCTACCCAAATTAATTTACTTATTTAGTGCCATACCCATCAAACTAAAAAAAAAACACCTTTTTTAATGAATTAGAAAAAATATAACAAAGTTCATTTGGAAGGTGGCCTTGAAGTACCAGAGCTCAAACTATACTACTAAGCAGTGGCCATCAAAACAATATGGTACTGGCTAAGAGATAGAAAGGAGGATTAGTGGAATAGACTCGGGGTAAGTGACCTCTGCAAGATAGTCTATGATAAACCCAAAGGTCCCAGCTTTGGGGACAAAAATCCATTACTTGACAAGAACTGCTGGGAAAATTGGAAAACAGTATGGAGGAGATTAGGTTTAGATCAATATCTCCCACCCTACACCAACATAAACTTAGAATGAGTGAATGACTTGAATATAAAGAAGGAAACTATAAGTAAATTACATGAACACAGAAGAGTATGTATGCCAGATCTTTGGGAAACCTCTGACAAAGGTCTAATTACTCAGATTTATAAAGAGCTAAATCAATTGTACAAAAAATCGAGCTATTCTCCAATTGATAAATGGACAAGGGATATGAATAGGCAAATTTCAGATAAAGAAATCAAAACTATTAATAAGCACATGAAAAAGTGTTTTAAATCTCTTATAATCAGAGAAATGAAAATCAAAACAACTCCTCACACCTAGCAGATTGGCTAATGTGACAACAAAGAAAAGTGATCAATGTTGGAGGGGTTGTGGAAAAATTGGGACATTAGTACATTGTTGGTGGAGTTGTGAATTGATCCAATCATTCTGGGTGGCAATTTAGAACTATGCCCAAAGGGCACTAAAAGTCTGTCTACCCTTGATCCATCCATAGCACTTCTAGATTTGTATCCCAAAGAGATAATAAGGAAAAAGACCTGTACAAGAATATTCATAGCCACACTGTTTGTGGTGGCAAAAAATTGGAAAATGAGGGAATGCCCTTATATGTTGCTGATGAAATACTAATGTGCTCAAAGAAATAATGAACTGGAAGAATTTTATATGAACTGGAACAACCTCCAGGAATTGATGCAGAGTGAAAGGAACAGAACCAGGAGAACATTGAACACAGAGACTGATAAACTGTGGCACAATTGAATGTAATGGACTTCTCTTTTAGTAGGAATGCAATGATCCAGAACAATTTTGAGGGACTTATGAGATAAAATGCTATCTACATTCAGAGGAAGAACTCTGGGAGTAGAAATACAGAAGAAAAACAACTCCTTGATCAAAAGTGTCAATAGGGATATGATTGGGTATATAGACTCTAAATGATTACCCTAGTGCAAATATCTTTAATATGAAAATAGGTCTTGAAAAAGACCTTGTAAAACACAGAGGAATTGTGTGTCAGCTATAGGAGGGGGTTGGAGGGGAGAGAAAGAACATGAATCTTGTAAACATGGGAAAATATTCTAAATTAACCAAATAAAATTTTCTCCAGATTAATAAAAAAAATCATAGCTGAAAATCAGTCTTTAAAGACTAGAATTGGATAAATAAAATCTAATGATCACACAAGTCAGCTAGAGTTAATAAAGCAAAATAAAAAAAATGAAAAAATAGAAGGAAAAATGAAATATCTCATTGAAAAGTCAAGTGACCTGGAAAATAGAACCAGTCCAGACAATTTGAGAATTATTGATCTACCTGAAAGCCTGGAACAAAAAAAAAAGTCTTGACATCATATTACAAGAAATTATCCAACAAAACTGGCCTGATATTCTTGAACAGAAGGGCAAAATAGACATTGAAAGAATCCTTTACATTAAATCCCCCCAAAAAACAACCTCCAGGAATGTTAGGGTCAAATTCAAGAGCTTCCAGGACAAGGGGAAAATACTACAAATTGTCAGAAAGACTAAATTCAGATATCAAGGAGCTCCAATCAATATTACACAGGACCTGGTATCTTCCACTCTGAAGGACCACAAAACTTGCATGATATTCAGGAAGGTAAGATAATTGGATCTACAACCTAGAATCACCTACCCATCAAAACTGACTTCATATTTTCAAGTGAAAATATGGACACTTAAAAAATAGAGGATTTCCAAGCATTTCTAAAGATAAGACCAGAACTAAATGGAAAATTTGATGTCTAACTACAAATTTCAAGAGAAACATAAAAAGGTAAACAAGGAAAAGGGGGGTGGGAATTCAAGGGTTCAATAAAGTCAAATTGATTATATTCTTATCTGGAAAAATGATACCTTTAACTCTTAAAAATTGTTTTCATTATCATAGTAGATAAAAGAAATATTCCTAGGTAAAGATTGTGGTATTAAGTTGTTTAATATGATATGTAAAAAAAATGGGGGCAGGGACAAAAAGGAGGATGGTACTATGAGAAACTCAAAGGAAGAAGCAAAATAGCATAAATTATACCACATAAAGAGGCACATAGAATGGGGCAGGGGAGAAACTATTATAAGAAGGGGAGGAAGTGAGTGGTAATAGATAATAAAACTAAATAATAAAATAGGTAATAAAATTAAACCTTACTTTCAGTGGAATCAGTTCAGAGAGGGAAGAACAGCCAGATATTTTTGGGGTATAGAATTCTATCTTACTCTACAAAGATGTAGAAAGGAAATAAGAAAGGGGGGGGGCAAGGAGTATTAAAAGGGAGGGAACAATAGGAGGGGGAGATTAATAGACTTTAAAGACAAATAGGAGGGTAATAAGAAGGGAGGAGGTGGGAAGGAAAATAAAATATGGGTGGGGAAAAGGAGACATTAAAAGCAAAACACTGGTGTGGGAGGAAATAGTGAAAGAAGAAAGGGAAGGGTTAAAAGATGAAATCAAAATGATGGGGAATACACAGGTGGTAATTATAAATCTGAATGTGAATGGGATCAATTCACCCATAATATGGAAGATAGCAGAGTGGATTAAAACCAAAATCCTACCATATGTTGTCTATAAGAAATACACATGAGGCAGGTAGACACACACAGGGTAAAGTTAAGAGGCTGGAGCAGACTTTATTGGGCATATACTGAGAAAAAGAAGGCAGGAGTCATAATTATGATGATCTGACAAAGCCAAAGTAAAAAGAGATCTGATTAAAAGAGATAAAGAAGGTAATTATGTCCTAATAACAAACCAGATAGACAATGAGGAATATCACTACTCAACATGTATGCACCAAATGGTATAGCAGCCAGATATTTAATGGAGAAACTATCAGAGCTTAAGGAGGAAATAGATAGTAAAACTATACTAGTGAGAGACCTCAATCTTCTTCTACCAGATCTAGATAATCAAACCAAAAAATAAATAGGAAAGAAGTAAGAGAAATGAATGAAATCTTAGAAAAATTAGAGTTAGTAGATATGTGTAGAAAAATAAATGTGGACAAAAAGGAATACATCTTCTTTTCAGCAGCACATGGAACATTCACAAAGATTGACCATGAACTAGGGCAAAGAAACATTGTAAAGAAATGCAGAAAAGCAGAAATAATAAATGTCACTTTTTTGGATCATGATACAATAAAAATTATAATTAGTAAGGGTACACAATAAGGCAAATTAAAAATTATTTGGAAATTAAATGATCTGATCCTCCAAAACTGGTGGGTTAAAGAAGAAATCATAGAAACAATTACTGGTTTCATTAAAGAGAATGACAATGAGGAAACAGCATATCAAAATTTTGGGGCTATAGCAAAAGCAGTTCTCAGGGGAAAATTTATATACCTGAGTGTCCATATTAAGAAAAAAGAGAAAGAGGAGATTAACAAATTGGGTATGCAACTAAAAAATACTAGACAAAGAACAAATTTAAAACCTTAAGAGAAAGAAGAAAAAATTGGAAATCCTAAAAATCAAAGGAGAAATTAACAAAATTGAAAGTAAAGGAATTATTAAACTAATAAATAATATTGGGAGCTGATATTTTGAAAAAAACAAGTAAAATAGATCAAGTATTTGTTAATCTAATTAAGAAAAAGAAAGAGGAGAACCAAATTAACAGTATCATGAATGAAAAGAGCAATCTCATTTCTAATAAAGAGGAAATTAAGGCAATTATTAAGAGTTATTTCACCCAATTATATGACAATAAATATGGCAATCTAGGTGAAATGGATGAACATTTACAAAAATCTAAGTTGCCTAGATTAACAGTGGAGGAAATAGAATACTTTTAAAATCCCATATCAGAAAAAGAAATTGAACAAGCCATCAAATAACTCCCTAAGAAAAAATCACTGGGGCCAGATGGATTCACAAGTGAATTACATCAAACATTTAAAGATAAATTAATCCCAATACTCTACAAACTTTTGACAAAATAGGCAAAGAAGGAGTCTTATCAAATTCTTTTTATGATACAAATATGGTACTGATTCCCAAGCCAGGAAGACCAAAAACAGAGAAGGAAAACTATAGAATGATATCCTTAATGAACAGAGATGCAAAAATATTAAATAAGATACTAGCTAAAAGGCTACAGCAAGTTATTACAAGGATTATTCACTATGATGATGTGGGATATATACCAGGAATGCAAAAACAGTTTAATATTAGGAAAACTATCCACCTAATTAACCATATTAAAAAAAAAACTAATGGAAATCACATGATTATCTCAATACATTCAGAAAAAGTTTTTGACAAAATATAACCCAGATACCCATTGAAAACACTAGAAAATATAGGAATAAAAGGGCCTTTCCTCAAAATAATAAACAATATTTATTTAAAACCATCAGCAAGTATCATCTGCAATGGGGACAAGTTAGATGTCTTACCAATAAGATCAGGAGTGAAGTAGGAATGAATGCCCCTTATCACCATTTCTCTTTAGTATTGTACTAGAAATATTAGCAGTAGCAATTAGAAAAGAAAAAGAAATTGAAGGGATCAAAGTAGGCAATGAGGAAAATAAACTATCACTCTTTTCAGATGACATGATGGTATACTTAGAGAATCCAAGAAACTCAACTAAATGATAGTAGAAATAATCAATAACTTTAGCAAAGTTGCAGGGTACCAGAGAAACCCACATAAATTATCAGTATTCCTATATGTTTCCAACAAAACCCAGCAGCAAGAGTTTGAAAGAGAAATTCCATTTAAAATCACTCTCAACAATATAAAATACCTGGAAATCTACTTGCCAAGACAAATTCAGGAATTATATGAACATAACTACAAAACACTCTTCACACAAATAAAAGTAGATTTAAAAATTGGAAAAGCATCAATTGCTCATGGGCATGACAAGCTAATATAATAACAATGGCAATCCTAGGCAAATTAATTTACTTATTCAGTATTATTATAATTATTATTATATTACATATATATAATAAAGTTCATCTGGAAGAACAAAAGATCAAGAATAGGAAGGGAACTAATAAAAAAATGTAAATTATGGAGGCCTAACGTTACCAAATCTCAAATTATCCTACAAAGCAGTGATCATCAAAACTATATGGTACTGGCTTAGAGAGTGAAGGGTAGATCAGCGGGATAGACTTGGCTTAAATTACAGTAATAAGATAGTGTTCAATAAACCCAATGATCCCAGCTTTTGGGACAAGAACTTACTATTTGACAAAGACTGCTGGGAGAATTAGAAAATAGTATGGGATAAATTAGATCTTGGTCAGCAACTTACACCCTTTACCAAGATTAACTCAGAGTATGTAAATGACTTAAACATAAAGAAGGAAATTATAAACAAATTAGGTGAACATAGAATAGTATACCTGTCAAATCTATGGGAAAGAAAGGAATTTAAGACCAAGCAGGAGATAGAGAATATTACAAAATGTAAAATGAACAATTTTTATTATACTAAATTTCAAAAATTTTGTACAAACAAAATCAGTGCAACTAAAATTAGAAAGGAACCAACAAATTGGGGGGAAATTTTTATGACAAAAACCTCCAACAAAGGTCTAATTTCTCAAATTTATAAGGAACTAAGTCAATTGTACAAAAAGAAAATCAAGCCATTCCATAACTGACAAATGGCCAAGGGACATGAATAGGCAGTTTTGAGATAAAGAAATCAAAACTCTCAATAGGCACATGAAAAAGTGTTCTAAATGTCTCATAATTAGAGAAATGCAAATCAAAATAGCTCTGAGGTACCACCTCACACCGAGCATATTGGCTAATATGACAGTAAAGGAAAGTGATAAATGTTGGAGGGGGTTTGTCAAATTGGGACACTAATGTATTGCTGGCAGAGTTGTGAATTAATACAGACATTCTGGAAAACAATTTGAAATCATGAGCAAAGGGCTTTAAAAGAATTCATACCCTTTGATCCAGCAATACCTCTAATAGGTTTGTAACCCAACGAGATAATAGGAAAATATTTGTACAAAAATATTTATAGCCACACTCTTTGTGATGGGAAAAAAATTGGAAAATGAAGGGGTGTCCCTTGATTGGGGAATGGCTGAACAAATTATGGTATCTGGTGGTGATGGAATGCTATTGTGCTCAAAGGAATGATGAACTGGAGGATTTCTATTTGAACTGATGCAGAGTGAAATGAGCAGAACTGGGAGAACATTGTACACAGAAAGTGAAACATTATGGAACCATAACAATGTAATGAACTTTGCTACTAGTAGCAATGAAAGAAGCTAGGACACTCCTGAAGGACTTATGGGAAAGAATGCTAACCACATTGAGAGAAAGAACTATGGGAGCAGAAATGCAAAAGCAAAACATATGGCATCACTTATCACATATATATATATATATATAGGCATGTGATTTGGGGTTTAGGCTTTAAAAAACTGCTCTATAGCAAAAATGAATAATATGGAAATAGATATTAAGTGACAAAATTTGTACAACCCAGTGAAAATGCTTATCAGTTCTGGGAGGGGGAGAAAAAAGGGGAGGGAAAGAAAATAAATAATGTAAACTTGGAAAAATATTTTAAAATGAAAATTTTTCAAAAACTATATATGATGATGAAAGTTGTGACTATGAATATAGCTTTGTTTATTGATGCAATGTTTTGGAAAATGTGCTAGGTGAGATCAAAAGCCTTCAAAAGTATTACTTGTTGATATCAAAAGCCTGCAAAAGCTTCAACCCACACATGGCATTGTATCAGCTGCATTTATCCCTAGAATATTAATTACAAAGCCTCCTTCATGAAATCTATAATAATTCCAAATGATTTTTGAATCATTTATAATAAAAAAACAAAGCAGGTTAAAAGCACATATTGTCCATTTAGTTGGATAAACAGTCAGTCCTAACTGTTAAAAAATAGACATATCATTAGCATCATTGTTCTTCTGGAGATGTATATGATTCTGAGGCAAGGAACACAAAGAAAAAGAAGTATAAATAATTTAAAAGACAGTGAAAATGAGTGTTTTATTTAGCACATCGCTAACGATAACTTCCAGGCAAAAAAAAAAATGAGATGAGATTTTTATCAAGAATATATATGACTTACCAAAATAAAAAAAAGAAAGATAAGAATTGACAGCTGCATGACACTTAAAAAAAAAAAGTAAGAGGGAGATCCTAGGACATTCAGTGGTTCTTCTATAGGGGACTTATGAGAAAATATGGACAAGAATCAGATGAGAATGTGGTGAAATTTTAATTTGCATTAATGAAAACAGTCCCCCCACCAGTGAAATTACAGATCCATTAAAGTCCCAAAGTACTGGACAGCAAAGCATGTATTTGCATGTATTTCATGTCACATATCCAAACAATGTATATAATTACATAAAGCTGCTTGCTTTATAAGAAGGGTGTTAACTCTGTCTTCTAATACCAGTTAACGAGGTAGAGACTGAAGATGAAACAAAGGCCAGGAATGAGGCCAGATTACAATCGAGCG
Organism: Monodelphis domestica; assembly: GCF_027887165.1. Lineage (NCBI taxonomy): Eukaryota > Metazoa > Chordata > Mammalia > Didelphimorphia > Didelphidae > Monodelphis > Monodelphis domestica. The sequence continues at coordinate 68,628,258 of NC_077230.1, forward strand.
GGTCAGGAAAAGGTTATGACCAATTTTCATGGAATTAGCATTAGAATGGCATTTCTGGGGTTGTAGCCCAGGCATGATGCTGAAAATAGGAGCGAGATAAGGTTCCATTAATGCAATGCAACGCTCTCCAACGTATGGGGAAAGGAAATGCTTTTTGAAGAAAAATCTGTGGCATTCCTCTCAGCATTCCTCTATTAAGTCCTTGAAAACTGTACGTAGAGATATAACTCATTTCCTAACATGATTAACTTAGAGACCGCATTTTATCTTCGATTTAGTATTGACATTAGAGATATTGTCTCTTCATCTATTTTTAATTTCCTTAGGACAGAGAACATGTTTTACTCCTACCATGGAGACCTCTCCCTTACCCTAGTCAGTGTTTACTATCATGTTTCTGCCAAGAGTAGAGCAAACATACGTTAGCTGAGTTGAAATGCAACAAAACTCGATGGCTTAATCTCCTTTTTTATCCTGTTGATTAGTACAGATTGAAAGAACTGCCAACTAGTTACAGAAATAATCATCATGAGACAAAACATGCCTCTTTGTTTTCTGGATTCTTTAAAAACAAAATATATGAAAAATGGAAACCTATCCAGAAAGGGAGGAGGATCACTTGCCTCCTTGGCTTGTTCTAGTTTGAGTTTTGTCTTGCTTTGCTTAGGGTGAGGAGTATGTCTTCTTCGACTTGCACCTTACTGAGGGCCCATCTGTGAGCCTCATTGGTGACTTTTATGGCTCTGCGAAGTTTATTAAGTATCATCATTTGGGGATATTTGTTTCAGGTGCTTGACCTGTGGTTGGGGTGACCACAGTTTTAGACCTCCTTCCTTAGAGCCAGCAGGACATTTAAAGAGGCCATCGTATCCATTTTTTCCATAGTGGACATTTGGGTGGAAGCCAGTGTATAGGCAGGTTCATGATGACCAGAGAACTTAATTCCTATTGTATCTATAATGATCTCTTCAGGCATTTTAGTATGGAAATTATCTGTGGTACCAACCTATATTTTTCTGGACCTCAAAGGAAATTTGGAAGCCATCTAATCTAGTCTTCTTATTTTGGAAGTGAGGAATTGGAGGTTCAGGGAATTTTGGTGATTTCCCCAACATCACACAGGCAGTACAAGTAGCAAGGTTGGGATTTGAACCAAGATTCTCCAAGTTCAAATCGAGTGTTCTTTCCATTAAACCCTATTTGCCATTCTTAAAGTACTGTGATATTTATATATAATTGATATCACATTTATGCCTTTTCCGTGGTGGCAAGAGGGAAGGAGAATTTGGAACCCAAATTTTCTTTTAAAGAATGCTCAAATTAAATAACTTTTAAAAAATTAAGTATGATGATATTTTTAAAATGCAAGATGGATCTTTGGAAGAGACACTTTCCTGCAGGGTGGGGTTAATTGAAAATCATCAACCTGAGAATATGGAGATATAGGAAGCTTAGATCTGGATATAGCTCAGGTATTGTCATCAAGAGGGCATGAGGATGGTGTCTCCATGAATCCCAGCTTATACAGCTTTCTATGGTAAACTCACATTTTTTTCACATAACAGGCACTTAATAAATATCTGTTGAATTGAATTATCTGTCTGGTCCAGGGAGATTTCTTGTTCTGGTTAATCGAATATTCTGGTAATTATTGTCATTATATATGCTACACAGAAATGACTTTTTCATGAAGCGAGAATCCAGAAAATCATGGATAACACTAAAAAGCATTCTGAACTGAAGTTTTTCTCTGTTGTCTGGGCTCACAGCTTTAGTAGCTGGAAGAGAGCTTATAGTCCAACTCTCCCATCTATCGCATAGATGAGGAAGACGCTGAGACCCAGAGAGAGGAGTGTTTGCCTGAGTACATCCAAACACAAAGCGTCATTACAAAACACAAAATATCATTATTATACTGGTGATACATGGTAGAGCCACTGAAAAGTGAGGTCTGGGCACATAGTGCCTAACAACTGAAAATGTGAGCCTGAAACTTGAATCTTTTCATCTGAGAGTCAGGAAAGGGAAGAGATATTGTTCTTCAAAGTCATCATTAAAGCTTCATACAAAAACTTTGAAGGGTTTAGCCATTCTGAGCAATCATGACCACGCACAGTGTGAAGAACTGATAATGAAACATGCCACCCACCTCCAGATAGAAAGGCCAATGATTGGCAAAAGCCTGGTACATAGTAGGCTCTTAATAAGAGGATTGATTGATTGATTGATTGATTGATTGATGAATGGACGGAAAGAATGTAGGTTGAAACATTTTTTTGACATGGCAAAAATTTGTTTTAATACACATGTTTGTAAGAGGTTTTGTTTTTCTTGCTTTCGGAGAGGGGCATGAGAAGAGATAAGTAGGAGGGAGAGAATAAAAATAAAATAAATTTGAATTTTAAAAAGTTTTACATAGGTGATGTCTACTGTATTAAGGAAGAGAAAAAACATCCCATAATAACACTACCAATTCAAAATGTTTGACGCACTGTGACAGAGCCTCTATCACAGCACACTTCATCATTGGCTACTCTCAACAGCTACAAAGGGAAGAGAATCAATTCTCTGATTAAAAATAAAGCAATCCATTCAAAGTCAAACAGCAAGTTTGTGGCAGCATTAAAACTGCTCCCCAATTTTGGCTTTGTATGAGTGTGCTCTGACAACAATGACCAATATGGAAATGTGTTCAGTATGGCCCAGATAAAATTGCTTATCGTCTCCAAGTGGGAGGGAGAAAGGGGAGGGAAGGAGGTGTTTGGATCTTATAATTTTGGGAAATGAATGTTGAAAATAATTATTACATGTAATTGGAAAAATAAAATATCTTGACATTTTAAAAATTGCTACCCATTCCAAATCAGTTTTTTAGTTGACTGTGCCAAAATATTTCCCTTTATGATAAAAAAAAACACTGAGTCCAAACAAATCCATTTCAATCTTTCTATTAGATTTTGTACACAATGATTTTGAAGTAAATGGGGGAAAATTTATTTGGAAGAGTAACTGTGATTTCAACATGAGCTTGTGTTTGAAATCTAAATCTGATGGCTCAGCACACTGTGTTTTATATGTTATACCAGTTTCAACCTTCCTGTAACCTAAGGGAAACAGTTCTTGTGCTAATTAAAAAGATCCTGGTGACAGAAACCAGATTTGAGAGGACTGTAGTACAGGCATGTGGGCCACCAGTCCTCCCTCTTTAGAGGGGGAAAATGCCTTATGTTTTGTAGAGCGCTTTTCTTTATCTGGCTTCACCAGTGTTGTTTCCAGGTCATCGATTTCTTTCTTCAGCTCAGGGCATTCATCTTCCAGTTCCCTCCTCCTGGCATTCAGCTTGGAATTTAGCCTGTCTTCTTCCTTCACCAGCTCAGAAAGCTCTTTGACTTTGGCCTCCAGCTGAATCTTGGATTTGATCAGGGTTGTTCTGTTTTTCAACATCTGCCGGGGTGTCTTGCTCCTTCCCTGATGCAGAGAAAATTGTGCCAACAGCTGGAAGTAATTCATCAGCAAAGAATGAATGCTGTTTAACATTTAGCAGAGAGATAATTATCTGCCCTCTGTATAACATAACCTCCACCTACCTTTTCTTAAACACTGAAATAACAGAACAATCAGCGTGATGAGTGTCCGCCCGTGTTAGACGTACCTATGTTTGGAGGTAAATTCAATGTTTCGCACTCAATTAATAAGTTAAATTACCTTTTCCGGGGCATTGAATGGAATCCTAGTGACCAAAACCCAAATATGTTATAAAGTAAGCCATTTGTGTGTGAGTCCGCAGTTTCTGGAAACGTTCATGTTGGCCCATAGTCTGAGTGAATGTTGTTATGTCCGAAAGGAAGGAAGGAAAAAAATCACATTCCAGAACAGCATTACACTCCAGAATGTAGGATATTTATGATGGAATCCATTACATAATCTCAGCAGTCAGAGCTGTAACTAGCAGAGAGCAAGCAGGGCTTCATCCCAGCCCTAGACTGTCCAGGGGTGAGTTTCCTCCCAAAGGGGGTGGGGGGGGGCAGGTACCAGCTCCTTGGTGTGAATGTCCTCCTCAATGCTCTGTCTCCAGGACCTCCAAACTTCTAATAATCGTGGCGCAGCTGCAGGCAGGCTATTCTTCCACCTTTCTGTCCCCTTGGCATCCCTTTCCTGGAACTCTACCCTACTTTCTGCCCTCAGGCTCCCCAGAACTTCCCTGAGGATGGGTTATCCCCTCTTCTGAATTATACCCACAGATGAACGGTTCTCTGGGCTGCCACCACCATCCTCTTTCCTTATTTTTTTCCCCACATGGGAAAAAAAAATCCTAGTTATAGCTTTGTCCTCAATACTTTCATTTGTAACCTAACGAGTTCTGAAGTGAATATGGAGTGACAAAAGAGCTGACATTGAATCCAGGAAACCACGGGTTCCAGATGGTGGCACATTTGAGCTGTTACCCTGAGTAACTTCTCAGTGTTTTCTTCAATTCTCAAGACTAAGTAAGCTAGGGGGCAGCTAGGTGACTCTGTGCATTGAGAGCCAGGACTACAGACGGGAGGTTCTGGATTCAAATTTGACCTCAAAGTGGTGAGATCTTGGGCAAATCATTAACCCCCACTGCCTAGCCCTGCCATCTTTCTGTCTTGGAACTAAAACACAGTAGGGATTCTAAGACAGAAGGTAAGGGTTAAAAAAAAAAAGACTATATAAGCTAAACTAGAAGGAGATGTCTCACCTGCATTGGTGAAGGGCTTTTCTTCATCTTGAGTTCCCCTTAACAAAGAAATCACAGATCCAGTTGCAGTCTTAGTTCCTATTCCTAAACAAAATCACATCATGCACCACTTTCTCATAGCCTGGATTCAGGATTCCCAGTTATTTGAAGAGAACAGCTATATTTCATTTTATTTCTTTTTTTTAAAACCTTCACCTTCTGTCTTGGAATGGATATTGATATTGGCTCCAAGGCAGAAGAGTGGTAAGGGCTAGGCAATGGGGGTTAAGTGCCTTGCCCAGGGTCACACAGCTAGGAAGTGTTGGAGGTCACAATTGAACCCAGGACCTCCCATCTCCAGCCTGGCTCTCAATCCACTGAGCCACCCAGCTGCCCCCATTTCAGTTGATTTCTAATAAGCTTTTTGCTTCAATGATTTCAACAACAGAAAACTCCACAAGTTGTACTCGGGCTCCATAAAAAAAAAAATGCATTTCCTTTTATCCATTTCCAAGTGCACTGCCTCTGAGTCTCACTGAGTGGCCCATTGTTCTTCATGTTATGGGTCAGGATCAAAATGAAGGAGCTGATTGCCTTTCACTATAAAGCACCTTTCATAAGTCTGAATCTCTCAATCAAGTTCCCTCTAATTTGTCTCCATTAGAAGCTAAATGAAACCTCTTCTTTGTAAGCAAACTCTTGATTGCAGCAGGTCCTCCTGCACCACAACTCCAAGCAGATCTTCATTTCCCTTTTCTAGACCTCGCTGGTCCTCTGCAGCATATTGACTCAGGAAATGTATTATCTTCTCATTTGCTATGCTTAAGTTGTCTCTGCTGTTAGATCAGTCGCAGATAAAGGCAAAATCCTGTTTACTGGCCTCTGGGTCAACTCTTGGCAGGAGAGCAACTGGCTGCGCAGCAACTGATGACTGAGGAAGGGAGGGTTGGGGACAAAGAGGAGGCAGGGAAAGGGGGGAGAAAAGAAAAACTCCACCCTCATTTGGGACCTCAAAGGGAAGAGCTAAATGGAAAATGGAAAAGCTGATTTAAGGTTAGCAATCAGGAAAGGTCAGCAACAAGATGGAAGAGCCTCCAAAATTTGGGGAATAATGGATATATTTCATCGTTATTGCAGCCCTGGTGGACAGGCAGAGCAGACATTTTGTTCTGTCTCCTTCGATGTGTGTCCAGGGTCTGCCACCAGCTCTGAATGAAGAGGAGTATCCAATTGACTGTCATTGATCCATTCATTACACATGACAGCAGGGTTTGGGGACAGAGCCTTGGTGGGTGCCAGTTTAATAGCCTGAAGGTTCTTTCCCCAATGACTGTTATTTCGACTCAGACACACTGTGTTAATTAAAAAGGGATAACTCAGGATTTCCACTGCTGAGGCAGAGAAAAGCCTGTTGGTTTGCCCCCCACTAGGCTGAGCTCTGTCCATTTTTGTCCCAGTGACTGGCAGTGAAAGTAAGTGTAAATACCTCCCAGCCTCTACGCAGCCTGACTGACTTGGATTTTTCTTTGGCTTCATCACTATCCCATCCTCCTCCATTAGGACTCCATTTTCATAACTCTTCCTTTCATCCCTTCTTTCTTTGGAACTCTACTTCCCAAATCATCTTCCTGGAACTACTCTGATGGCCCTGGTAACACTGGATATGCTCCACTCTCATGGAGAATAGAAGAACAGGAAAAAAAGAGCTGAGTATTGCCTGTAGCTCTGTCAAACCAATCATTCAATCCTAACTAAGAATAATGCGAAGACAAGGAGGCTGTTTTTCCTTTATGCAAAAAAAAAAGTGTTTAGCTGTAGTATGTGAGTTTGTAGTATAGAATTGTGCTATAAGAAATGACTAACAGGATGAATTCAGAAAAACCTGGAAAGACTTATATGAACTGATGCAAAGTGAAGTGAGCAGAACCAGGAGAATCGAATCATTACAGTAACATAAATACCATATAATGATCAACTAAAGGACTAAAGTATTATGGGCAAAACAAGGTCCCTAAATAATCTCAAGGAACTTATGATAAAATAAAAATGCTCTCTAAAGCCAAAGGATCAGAGTGCAGATCAAAGCACATCATCTTTCACTTTATTTCCTTCATAAGATTTTTATTGTATGAGTGAATGTCACAGCATAGGGAATATGGAAATATTTATTGCATAAAAGCATTGGTATAATCTATAACAAGTATTTATTGCCTTGAGAAGGTGGGGGGGGTGGAGGGAGAGAATATGAATTGCAAAATGTAAGAAAACAATTATATAAAATTGTTTCTACATATAATTGAAAAAATGGTCAAAAAAGGGCATTTCTGTTTTTAAAGGTGTATGTGTTAAAGCTTGGATGAAGAAACTAGACTATTGGCAAATTTAGACCATATAAGTAACCCAAGGGAAGAGGATAGTTAAATTCAGGACTTTAATGAGGTTTTTCCCCCCCTAAAAGTCTTTCATTGAGTTCAAAATCACTTAAAGTTAAGCTGTTTTTATTGAATTTGAACTTCAGAAAAAATACAATGCTTTTAAAACTAATTTGATTAATTAATTCAATACATATTTATTGAATGCTTACTATGTTAAGTGCTCCCAGGAAGGTAATACAAAAATTTGAAAGATAATCCTTGTCCATCAGATATTAGAAAGAACAAGATATGTGCAAAAATAATTACAATACTAGATAGTATATTAGAAATGCCATTTGAGAGATTAAGATCTTCAAATGATATAACGGTTCAGAAAAAGAAGATATCACTTCCTATGGGGATATTCAAGACAGTCTTCCTGAAGTGATGAAATTTGAACTAGAATTTGGAAAAAGGTTAAGATGGATCTGAGACAGGTGGAGGGAATGACCTGGGTAAATACTCAGAGGCAAGATAATGGTATACACAGGTATCCCCTTCCAGATCACGACTTTCCCCATCAAAATTTCAATATAGTGGTCAGCATAAGAAGTTAAATGGGAGGGGGCAGCTAGGTGGCTCAGTGGATTGAGAGCCAGGCCAAGAGACAGGAGGCCATGGGCTCAAATCTGGTCTTAGATACTTTCTAGTTGTATAACCCTGGGCAAGTCAACCCCCATTGCCTAGCCCTTATTGCTCTTCTACCTTGGAATCAAAACCCAATATAGATTCTAAGATAGAAGAAGGGTTTTTAAAAAATTAGTTAAGTAAGAGTTTTGGGGGAGTTTCACAGAAGCCACAATTGATAAGCAAAGAACAGCAAATGACACAGAAAAAGTTTAGAAACTCAGAAATGCATAAAATATAAGTATACTATTATATATCAACATATTTTCTTTTAATACCATAAATATACACAATTTTTTTTTAAAGTTAAAATAAGTAAAATGCTAAAGTTTGTGAAAAGAACTTGAAAGCCAGTAGATGACACACAAAGGCTAGAAATGTAGAACTATCTTGACATTGACCTACATATAGCCCATGACCAAACACTTACCCCAAAATTTACAACAAGGTACTGTTAACACTCCATAAAAGAAAAAAGAGAAAATTCAGACTTCTTCTCTGATGTGAAGGTAGGACTAAAAAATTTTACAAGGACTTTCCAGATTGTGGGGACACCATACTCCCAACCCCCTTGATGTGGAAGGGATACCTGTATTTAAGGTAGGTAAGAAGACCAATTTAGCTGGTGTGGAAGATTTGTTAAAGAGAACAGCAAGAGATGTCTGAAAAGTTATATGATGGTAGATTATTCCTGGTCTTTTCAACACTCTCCATTCAAATCCTGTGTTCCAGGTTCCTAGGGTAAGAGTAGATACCAGTTCTCTTCATCCTTCAACTTCTTTTCTTTTTTTTTAATGCTTTCTATAAGAATACCCTTAATTAATTTTCATTACCTAATCTAGTTGCCCCAAAGTAAGAAAAAGACCAGATAGACAAGTAAAAGGAAGAAACAGAAGAATCCTAAGACTCACTAGAAGGCTGTGAAAGAAATGGAAGTACTCCCCAGAGTAGGCTGGAGAATGGACCCATGAGAGGGATTAACTCTAACTTGATCCAGAGAAAGAAAATGAAGACTCAGTCCAGTAGAGCAAATAGAAGACAGATCTCACAGCACCTGGAGAAGCCCTTTCCATGACATGCATGCCATGGAATATAGAAAGCCCTTACTAAACGCTTATTGACTGGCTGGCTGGCTGGCTAAATAAATGGCCTAGAGCCATTTTGATTCTGAGCATGAAAAAGTTGTCATGCTTCCAGTGCCTTCCTCCAGTGATCTGGCTGCTCAACACTTGGCACCATCTCCTGGAGAGAAGGAGAAACTGCCAGGAAGGATCATCTGTGAAAGGAAGGAAAAATGTGGCTCTGGCTACCCCTTCTCTCAGGCTTCAAGGCTTCTTCTCCCCATTGTTTTTCCAAGGCAGTTGTTCCTTCTCTCTGGAAATTGTGCCAGTTGGACCAGGGAAGAAGCTGACAGTGTTACAGCTAGTTTACGTCCAACTCCAAGATGTTCCTGGGGTATTTACTCATTCTGTTTGCCCATGTGTGCATAAGAGTTAAAATGGGTACCACAGGCTGACCCTAAAAACAAAGAGCCAGTTACTGGCTATACTTGGACAACTGCATTTTCTATTCCTCACTTTCTGCCTAAAGGGTAGCCTTCTACTCCTTCCACACTTCTAATGGAAGTCCATCCTTTTCCATCCTTTTCCTTATTGTCCTGTTCCCAGTCCATCTGGGCCAACTGAGCCAAACCATAAAAATTAACCCAGGACTGCTTGGAGAAAAAAAGGCATTCATGGAAAGAGCTAGGTGTTCCTTCCAGCAAAGGTGCCCGTTGCACACAGGTCAGAGGTTTCTTCACTCCTTGTAAGTTGGATCCAGATTCTGAAGGGTCTTTGGTAAAAGGCTAAGAAATTTAGATTTTATCCTATAGGCCCTGTGGAGCCATTTTTGAGCAAAAGAGTGACATGAAAGAGGAAGCTAGGTGGCACAGTGGGTAAAGTGCCAGGCCTGGACTCAAATCTGACCTCAGAAACTTCCTATTTGGGTGACCCTAATTGCCAAGTCCTTGCTCTTCTGTTTTGGAGTTGTTACTAAGAGAGAACGTAAGGGTTTTTTAAAAAGTGATGTAATGAAGGCAGTGTTTTAGGATTAACTTGACAAGTTTGTGTAGGGAGAGACTAGAGGTAGGAAAATGCTTTGGGGCCTATTATGATAACCCAAGAGACCACAATCAAGCTTCTTTCAGTCCTTTAGACCAAAAGTGTCAAATACAGAGCTCCCTCTCCTATTCCTGCAACACTCCTGAGTGCAGAAGGCAAATTAAAGCAAATTAAAATGTAATTGGAAAATATTTAACAAAATAAATAAAAACACAATAAAACAAAGATCATGTTAATATGTGGTTTTCTAAGTCTCTGTGCAATCACAAGAATCCTTACATACAGTTTAGTGGTCCCTATTCCTTTCTTTTTTTCTGTTATAATAGCCCTTTAATGGTTTTCTCACAAATGTAAACATTCTTCACCTTTTTTTATTCAGTCCCTTCATAGCCTCAGAAGGCATCATCCATCAAACATATATGTATATCTGTATAATATGTGTATGTATTAAATCTTTCATGTTTCTCAATTCATTCTCTGCAGGTAGATTATTCTCCCATTATGAAATCTATAGCTGCATATAAAGTTATCTTGGCTCTTCTTGTTCACTTTTCATAATCTTATGTAGCTCTTTCCAAGTTTAAAAAAAATAAAACAATCTGCTCATTTCTTATGATGCAGTAGAATTTCATCACAACCATCTACCACAATTTGTTGAGTCATTTCCCAATTGATGGGCATCCCCTCAATTTCCAGTTCTTTGTCCCTACCAGGAGAGTTGCTACATATATTTTAGAACATATATAGTCTTTTCCTTTTCCTTGATCTCTTTGGAAAATAGATCCCAAAACTGTATTGTTAGGTCTAAGGGTATACAGTTTTGTAGCTCCCCAGGCATAATTCCAAATTGCTCTCCAAAATGGTTGGATATGTGGCCTTTTCCTTTTATCTCTTTAAGGTATAGATCTTATAGCAGTATTACTTATAGTGGGCACCAAGGGCATGCACAGTTTTATAGCCCTTTAATCAGAGTTCCAAATTGTTCTCCAGCATAGTTGGATCAGTTCACAACTCTACAATGGGATACTAGTGTCCCCACTTTTCCACATTGCCTCCAACATTGTGGCCCCTATTTCTATGTGAGTTTGACACCACTGTTTTAGACAAACCTGGTCTGCAAATGGGTCAAGTTTTGAGTAAACTTTAAGATGCACATAAACACATACATACACACACACAAATTGAGGGAATGCCCAGTGAGGACCCAGTCCTTAGAGCATACTCTATGTATCTTGTCAGAAAAGGCAAATCTGAGCATACTCTAAGGACCAGATCATTGGCCAACCCCACCCCCTAACTCATTGCAAATATATTCAGTATCTAGAAGTTCACTGATCTCTGGAATACAACATGGTACCTCTAAAAGGTGAAACCTAATTATACTCAAAGACCAGTTGCCAAAGAGACTACTCACTTCACTATAAAACAGACAGGGCATTTTAAAATGCTTTAATAACTATATTCAGCAAAATTTGATAGAATTTCAAAAACATTCTTTGATGCTAGTTGCTATTTTTTAAGCTTTCCAAGAAATTACTATCCCCCCCCCCAATACCATGTAATTTCAATGAGAGAATGAGTGAATGAATAGCACACCAGGAGGGATACTCACAGTCTGCAGCTGGAGGAAGAAGTCATTCTTTTTGAGTATAAGGAAGATACTCTTTGCTTCACATTCCTCCTTGGAATATTTTGCTTTCCTCAAGGCTTTGTTTAGCTTTGCCAACTCTTCCTTAAATATGATCACCTCTTTTTCCACTTTCCACAGACTTCACAAAAAAACTTGATCTTAAAGAAAAGTTTCATCCAAGGTCCAGCTTTCCCAAGGCAGAAAGACCCTAAAAGTCCACTGGACCACCAAAAGTACATCCCTAGCTCCAGAAAAACAAACAAACAGATAATTTGTTAAGCACTCACTCTATGTGCAGAAGATTGTGCTATGTTTTCAGGTTACAAATACAAGTAAATCATCCCCTTCCCTCAGAGAGTTTACATTCTGATAGGGGAAGATAACATATAAAGATGAACTGGAAGGAGGAAGAAGAGTAGATGAGCAGTAGGGTGGGAATGTAGGCAGTGAGGAAAGGAAATGCTCTGGAAGGGGTAAGAGAGATTGGTTCATGGCAAGAAAAGACCTATCAGGAATGGAGTCCAAGATTGGGGAAGAATTAAATGCAAATTAACTTGGGCTTCCAGAAAAAAATATATCTTCTGAATTATCCAAGGTACTTGGTAAACTTTATCATTCTTTAGTAATGAATTCTTTAGTTCTTTAGTCATTCTTTAGTAATAAGGCCATCTTACTACCTCATACCCACCAGATTGATTAAAAATGGAAGAAAAGGAAGAAGACAAATGCCAGAGGAGATGTGGGAAAGTAGGTATATTCATGCACTGTTTGTAGAGTTGTGAACTGATCCAACTATGCTGGAGAACAATTTGGAACTATGATTAAAGGACTATAAAACTGTGCATGCCCTTGGTGCCCACTATAAGTAATACTGCTATAAGATCTATACCTTAAAGAGATAAAAGGAAAAGGCCACATATAGACATAAATATTTATAGCAGCTCTTTTTGTAGTGGTAAAGAATTAGAAACTTAGAGGATGCCAATCAATCTGGGAATGACTGAATAAGTTGGCTTATGATTGTGCTGTAAGAAATGATGAGCTGGATAGTTTCAAAAAAGCCAGAGAAGACTTACATGAATTGATGCAAAGTAAAATGAGAAGAACCAAGAAAACAATGTATACAGTAACAAAGACAGAAATTCTCATCAATACAATGATTAACCACAATTTCAAAGGACTCATTATTTAATGTTATCTACCTCCAGATAGAGACTGATGGAATCCAAGCACAGATTGAAGTATCTTTTTTCCCTTTCTTTATTTTTCTTGCTTAGGGGCTGGGGGTGGGGATAGACAACACGGTTAATGCATAAATATATTATGTATGACTTCACATATATGATGAGTAGTGTCTCTTACCATCTCAAAGGGTGGAGGAGGGGTAGAGGGAAAGTTTGGAACTAAAAATAATTTTAAAAAATTAAAATAGTGATACCACTTTGTATTTTCTAAGCACTTGCACACTATCTCAATTGGTCTTACAACAATCCAATAAGGTTTATCAGGTAAGATAAGTGTTCTCCCCATTTCATAGATGAACTATTGAGATGATGAGATATAGTCAGATAGCAAATCAGTAAAAGATCTAGAACTCGGACTTTCTGCCTACGAGATCAGTGGCCTTTATTCTTCATTTCACTGGGCAAAGAATGGAACTAGAAAAATTGAGCTGATTATAGCACGCATCAAATTCCTATAAAGTATGGTACTTCTTTTTCTAGAATCTGCTGGAATTTCGCCCAAACCAATTTGCCTCATGCTGAGACTTGAAATAGTATGAGGGCTTTCGCCAATCTCTCACCTTTCAATTCTTCTAGATGATTCAAGAGGCTAACTCTAAAAATCACCTTCGAAAGATGTTATGATTATTCAGAGAGGAGTTTGTCTTTTCTTGTCATAATGTTTCTGGTAACACCATTTCACATTTCTGTTGTAAAATTGTTTCAAATTCTATTAAGCCATTTTTAGAAGTTACATTTTTGTAAATTTAGGTTCATAACTTCAAGCTTTTTTATAAAGCAAGGTTTTTTTTAAGAAAATTAAATCCTATATTGAGGTTATTTCTAAGGCATCATTAAATGCAAATTAAGAATAACACAAGCTCTATCTTCAAAGGACAAAAAGCTAAGTAAGTAGCAGGTACAACTGACTTCCTTCTTCAGGAAGAAAAAAAAAAAACTACCCCAAGTATTCAATGAGTAAATGTAGCCACCCGCAATATTCGCATTTCTTTCTTCCCATAAACAGAGGCAAGATAAATGTCAGAAGGAGCAGGAGAGTAGCCAAAGTAACTACTGGCAAGAATTTTGAGGACAAAGTGTAGGTTAATCAAAAGGCAAGCCTTAGTTTGCCTTTATTAAATACACGTCTGGTCATCTCTTATCCCAGATTGATGAACAAAAGTAAATGCTCTTTCTTATTCAGATGGAGAAATATCCATAGAGCATTGTGGGACTATATATCCCAAACCCCTCCCCCACAAAAAAGAAGATTTTTGGTAGGAGGTAGAGAAATTTAGGATGCTTTGGGGGGAAAGTTCTACCCAAGCTAGGGGAAAATGAGGGTTAATGAAAGCAATGATTAATACCAATTAAGGCTTAGGGAGAGACGACGTGCCTGATTGTACTTGGGTGATTGTCCAACTCCAGCAGCATTGTAGTGATTAAGAGTGTTGGTTCTCCTTCGCTCCCTCAATAAAGCTGTCTTGACCGCAAGGTCATACAACCCAGACCCCACTTAATGGAAGCTATTCCGAGGCGCAGACCGTGTGCCTGCTTGAGGTCTGGCCTGATCCCAAGCTTATCGGGTGAAAATGACCGTCGGATCCTCTAACGATTAATTATTAAGAACAATCAGGACAGGGACTGGACCTGTGAGCTCATTGATCGCGGAAAATTCCCTTTCCCAATTTGGATCAGCAGCTGCGACAGCACTTAAGGAATTACCTAAAACACTTGGAGGATAAACGAGTCTTGGAGGGTCACACAGCCAGGATGTGTCAGAGGCTGGTCTGAAGCTCAAGGTTTCCTGCCTTTGAGTCCAGGCCATTCGCCATCCACTACACCAGGCTCCATTCCAAACGTGAGATGAAAAAAGGTGCAAAATGGCGTTTGTGTATCTTTCCATTTGGAAGCATATAGTTCTAAAAGACACTGTGAATCCCCTTCTTTTTCATAGCTGAGGCAAGCCCAGAGGCAAAGATGGTCTTGACAGAACGAGCTCTGGCCTTATTTGGATAAGATTCAACTTGGAAAAATCCCTTCTAAGACATTTTTTTTTGGCTGTGCTCCACCTAGAACATCCCTTGGAAGCACTAGACTTTAGCTTGGGCCTCGGTGGGGCATTTACTCCAGGACAGCATTTGTTTAACCTGAACAGCAACATAAAGGACTGAGCCCAGTAACAGTCAAGACAGCGTTCCTTCCCTCCCTGATGGGTCTCCAGTGCTCACAGGCATCCTATAGTGTCCTCCAGACCTACCTATCCTGGATGAGACTCAGAAAGGGGAAAGAACTTGGGATTGGCAGAGAATTAAGTAATTCTCACCTTTGGTATATCCTACATTGCAGGTACATGTACAAACATGTGTGTGTGTGTGTACGTATAGTGATACATATATAATATACATTACATATATAAACATATAATATATAAACATGGAATATACATTATATATCATATATAAAACATATAGAATATATGTTATATATTATATATAAACAAAGAATTTATCCTATATTATATATAAACATAGAATACACACCATAAATTATATATAAACATAGAATATACATTATATATTGTATATAAAACATATAGAATAGATGTTATATGTTATATATGAACATAGAATATATCCTATATTATATATAAAACATATAGAACATACATTATATATTATATGTAAACAAAGAATATAATAAAACATATTGTATAAACATATATATTACATATTGTATAAACATATAATATACATTATATATTCCACATAAACACATAATATATTAATAATAAATTTATTTTATATTGTTATATATGCTAATATTTTATATCATTATTTCATATATTTGATGTTTTCAATAGAATGCATTTTATATTATTAATTATAATATATGTATGTGTTACATGTGTATATAATGAATAACTATGTATATACAGATATTTAAAAATAAAAATACTTTATATTGCATATATAGATACTTATATATAAAATATATACATTATACATATATATAATATATACATATATATATATTCAGAGAAAGTGGAAAGAGACACACACAGAAAGACACATAGAGATAAAGACAAAGTCAGAGACCAAGAGAGACAGAGACAGAGAGAGACTGAGAGACAGACAGAGATGAAGATAGAGAGACTGGGATAGAGTCGGGGGAGAGTTCCCTAGCCAGGGTAAGAAAGGGAAAGATGCAGAACTCTACACAAGTTCTCCATTCAGTTTATAAACATTACTGTGTTAGTGAAGGGCAAAGACTAAGTTTTTTCCCCTTCACTTTGGCTCTCTCTCTCCTTGTAACATGGTTCTGATTCCCACTTGGTCTCTGCTTGGTCCAGAAACTTCTCCACAGGGTCTAAGAAGCTTGGTTCAGAAAGCCCTTTTTTGATCCAGGAAATCCCAGGTCCCTCCATTACTGATGTTCTGTTATTCCTGGCTCCAGCTCTTATACTTCACAGTTTGGCTCAGGAACTCTCTGCCACTCTATCCCTGGCTCCATTTACTATTATCCTGGGGTTATATGGTTACGTAGAACACAAGGATCCCTGGGGATAGTGTGTGTATAGAGAGATATGCAGCTCACCCCTCTAGAAAAAAAAAAAGAGCCCTAGTCTCTGTAGAGTTCTTCTCTACTCTCTTTCTTAAGAGATAGTTTTATCTTTGTGTGTGTCTCCATGTCTCTGCTCTCCATTTAAAAGACCAAATCCCAAGGTATAATAATAAGGATGACCAGGATTATAAACTGGCCCCGAATTAGTCACTCTTGCTCTATGAGGCATTTTAATACCATGGGGGAGGGGGGTGGAACATGAGCAGAACCCAGGGTCAGAGAAGATTACGCCTTACCAAAGAGATAATCTTGTCAGGAGAATTTAATACCTGGTTAAGGAAACATCCAATGCTAGATCCTCTTCGTCAATGAGAGCAATGAGGGCCTAGGAAAAAGCTTGGGTATATTTATTATTTCTGAAAATAATAAAATTAGCTTGCATTTACTTAGTGTTTTAAGGTTTGCAAGGCACTTTATAATGGTCATCTTATTTGAACCCCTTAAGAATGCTATTTAGCCCCATTTTACAGGTGAAGAGACAGAGACTGAAAGGGGTTAAATGATTTGCCTGAGGTCAACAGTCCAGCGGGGGGCCAGTGAATGAGAGCATGATCTATGGTTTCACAGAGAATGTGAACCACCTTCATCATAACTATAAGAAGCAAAAGAAGCCCTGGCTATCCTTTCCACCAGAAAACTCGCATGTGAGCACAGGACAGCCCGCAGGCTCTCTGTCTTCTTGGTTCTTTGTCTATGTGATATCTGACCTGGCCTAAGCAGGGTTGTGGGGTTCCATCACTCTGCCCTGTTGCCACCCTAGGACTAGCCTCATGAGTAAACTCCTTCTCCAGCCTAATTACCCCATATAATACTAATAACTCAAAACATATAATCCATACTGGCATGATCTTCTTATTCCTTAGAAATTAAAGTACCTTCCCATTAGGGTAGGATTACATCTTTGTATGGTTTGCATCCATACATCAACACAAACTAGCAAATTCTAAGGGAGGATTTGAACTCAGGTCTTTTCTAACTCCATGTCCTTTGCTCTATGCATTGTACCACCTAGATGCCTGATTGCTTCATTATTATTACCATCATCCTCTTCCCATGTGAGGACACCAAAAAGTAGCAGAGATTCAGGTCCTTTTCAATATAAATGGCCCTTGGGGCAGCTAGGTGGTACAGTGGATAAGGTACCAGGCCTGGGTTCAAATCTTGCCCCATATACTTCCTAGTTGTGTGGGCAAGTTATTTAATCCTATTTGCCTAGACTTCCTTGTATGTATATATATGTGTGTGTGTGTGTGTGTGTGTGTGTGTGTGTGTATGACCCTCATGTATATATATATATATGTGTGTGTGTGTGTGACATATATGACCCTTGTTGAAACAGACTTAGGTAAAACTAGAGAGAAGAGTAGCAAGAAGAGATCAGAGATAAATTATATATACATATATATATATATATGAATTTCTACATAAATTCCTATTCCCCAAGAAATTGCTGTTGTCCAATGAAGGGTCCACTCTCATTTTACTCCTTCACATTTCCATGAATAAATCTGGGTTTTTGTCCACTTTATATAGTGTTCTCTCAAATCCAATTCATCTTCAGTTTCACTTCACCTCTGTGTGTGTGTCTCTCTCTTTGGCTGTCTGTTTCTCTGTTTCTGTCTCTCTGTCTGTCTTTTCTTTTCCCTCTCCCTCTGTCTGTCTGTCTCTGTCTCTCCCTCTCCCTCCTCTCTCCTCCCTCCCTCTCTCTTTCTCTCTGTCTGTCTGTCTGTCTGTCTCTGTCTCTCTCTCTCTTTGTCTCTCTGTGTCTCTGTCTCTGTGTCTCTCTCTGTGTCTCTCTCTGTCTCTCTCTATCTCTCTCTCTCTCTCACACACACACACACACACACACACAATTGACCAGATACCTTCATGACACAGAATTCTAAAATAACATCTTGGTGTTTATTCTTCCCTCTCCAACTTTCAACTTGTCAGTGTGGAGTTGAAAATCCTTATGGATATTGTTTGGATATGCAGTCTGGTGAAATTGTAGCTGAGGTACTAGCATTTAGCATGGTGCTTAGCACACAGTAGGTTCTTAATAAAGGATCATAGCCATAAATTCAATCCAACTCCAAGACTGTCATCAAACGGAGACCTTTGAGAACCCAAGAGAGTGTTAAGATTCTCGTGACTCACTAAGATTAAGCAATGGGAGCCTAACTTCCTCACGTATGGCCCTCTATCTCCCTTCTTCTTGCCTTGGCACTGGGTCTCTTCCATAATTAGAATGCCCTTCTTCTTCTACCCCACTCCACAGAATCCCTCTAGTCCTTCAAGCTAGAGCTCAAGCCTCAAGCTCAACCTGAAGCCTTTCCCGATCTCCCACCGCCATTGCTAGTACTCTCCTTCCTAAACTCCCCCCAAAGCATGTAAATTGCTTGCAATAGGGATTATTGCATTCTTGCATTTGTTTCCACAGCACAGAGTACAGCATAAGGGGGACCTTAATACACCTTTGTTGGTGGATTTACTGATTTCAGAGGACCCACATGTCATTTAGTAAACTGGAAGAGCTATTTCCTAAGAGGCTCCTTGAATAAGTCTCTTCTCCTGACACCAGGCAGCTGTTTGCTCTCAGAAAGGTGTTGTCTGCCCTTGACATGAGACCTGATCTATAACCACTTGATCTCAGAGCCCTCGCTTGCTCTGTACTGCGTCTATTGGCATGAATCTGCCCTAACAACTACAAAAAGATGAAGACAATCATGAGTGAGGTTTTGAAAGCACTGGCTTTGCTTTCTCCAACAGCTCTCTATTTTCCACATTCAAAAGAGTTCTGTTTATGGTGGTTTGGGCTGTGGGGGTTGGAAGATTGCCTAACACTTACGCTTTCATAGATATTTTAAGAAACACATTCATTCCACCCACTCTTCCATGAAAACACTCTGCAGCTTTCTGGTTACCTTAGTGATTCCAAGACGGTACTGGGTCTGAGCGATACCTAAGAAGTCTGGGAGCTCCTCGGCCACCTTCCCACCTCCATCAACTTTGCTACTGGAACAGCCCTTGGATTCAGGATACAAGACAGAAATAGAGTAAATTGTTGGGCCAAGGTCAACAAGGACTGGCGAAACCATGAGATGGAAAAGTCAAGATGAAAAAAAGAAGAAAGAGGGTTTTTCTTCAGTAATTCCAGTCGTCATGAAGCTCATTATAACCAATTTTCACATAACTCCTGGAATGATAATGAAGATAATGATAATAACCCTTCATACTTTATATTTTTCAAGGTGCTTTCACATACACCATCTAATCAATGCCTTTTTGAACATTACTAGGCTGTGTTAACATGAGTTACTTTTATCATTATAGTAGGCACTCAGTATGTCTAAGTCTGAATGTTTACTGAATGAATAAATGAATTGGATCCCCGCAGTAATCCTAGTAAGACAGGCTTGCTTATATCGCTTTTACAAAGAAGGAAATTGAGAGCCAGAAATAAATGACTTGTCTAATTCCGGGGTATGCTAGAGCCAGCTTTACTGGCTCAAGAAAGTCAGTTACATTTTCAGCATGAGCATTTAATTACACCTTGAAATTAGGAAACTCTCAAAATCAAGATTCAACTTATTGTTTCATTTATTTTCTAGACTTAAGAATGTGATGGAGAAAAATCTAGTAATGCAGAATAAGCTTAAAAGTTTATTGTGTATATGGAAAAACAGTTGTTAACCGTTTCCAGCACACCTTTGCATAATATTAACTGAATTAGCCATGGAGCCAAAACTAAAACCTCAGTATTCTGACCCCTGGTCCATTGTTCTTTTGACTAGATAGATAGATAGATAGATAGATAGATAGATATTGCTGGGTTTCCAAGGCTTCCTTTTTATTGTTGAATCCTTCATCCCCCAGTGACATAAATTTAAATACTCAAACATCAAGCAAAAGAGCCCCTCCAGTTCCCACCGTAAAATTTTCCCTTCCATACATACATACAAGTATTACAAGGTAGAGCATGTAAGGTTCTCAGATTCAACTCTTCCTTGATACTGCATATGTTTTTATATCTATAAACCCACCACCCTTTAATAGAGTTTTAAAGATAATGAGACAGCTAAGTGGCACAGTGGTTAGAGTGTTGGTCCTGGAGTCAGGAAGACTTGAGTTCAAGTCTTGCCTTAAACAATTACTAGCTTTGTGACCCTACACAAGTCACTTGATGCTGTTTCCTTCACTTTCCTCATCTGTAAAATGAGCTGGAGAAGGAAATGGAAAACCCCTCCAGTATCTTTCCCAAGAAAAGCCCAAATGGAGTCATGAGGAATCAGACATGACTGAAGTGATTGAACAACAACCACATGCAAAAGAATCTTTCCCCTCTCCTTATCTCTTCCAAGCTTAGTGACCAATGATATCTGATCTTGTCTCCAACCACAGAGTCCAATATGCAATTGATAAATCATCCCAAAGCCAAGTCTTTCAGAGAGGAACCCAAGACATGTCCATTCCTACAGAGCCAAAGCATGTGTGCTTGGCTCCTTAGGAGGTGCCTCCATCCAGTGGGTCATGGGTTCCCTCTCTTAACACTGATGTATGAGGCTTTGGAGGAGGCATTCAGGAAGGCTGAAGACATAAATAATAAATTTTAAAATCATCAAAAGATCCTGTGGCCCCATGCAAGTACTCAGCATTTCTAGACATTGATTTAGGACAGTCTCCATAGTCTGAACAAAACCATAAAGGACTGATAAGGACTATTAAACAGTCAAGGCAACTTTCCTTGGCTCTCCACCAAAATAAAGTGATTTATAGGATGAACGATCTTAAGACAAAGAATGAATTCCCCAATCAGAAATGGTAAAAGTAAAAAAAAAAATCCCCAGATCCGGGGCCCACAGATTTACCTTTGCTTGAATCCAGCATACTACATTCTGTTTGGAAAATCCCGACAGCAAATCTGAATCTATTCTAAGACACCATTATAGCAAAACTGCTCTGGTACCAGGAAAGAATCCATTATATCTGAAAGAAGGAGGGGGTAATTTAGACTCATCTCTGAAATAAAAAATCTATGGAATTTTTAAAAGACCCAGAAGAAAGTGCTGTGAAGATAGGATTAACTCTCTCCTAGCTATTTTTAGATTTTAGTCACCAGGAATGTATACACCCCGCACTTAATCCTTAAGTAGGGGGGGGTCTGTGACCCACATGTGCTCTAGTGGGTGACAAATCAGAAATGACTGACTGTCCCTGGGCAGTCCTAAGCAAAGCTAAAACTGCAATTGGTCCATATAAAGTGGAAGGAAGGCACAGGAAGTGATGCAAAGAACTAGCTTTTAAAATGATGGTAACTTCCTGTGACCAGTTTCTTGTTCCTTCTAACTTGGCCTTGGAGGAGATTCATCTTGGGACCTCAGACTGCTTCTGGTAAGACTGCATTTGGATCTTCCTTTAGGACTACCCTATGGGTGAGTGAAAAGGCTGACTCCTTTTCCTGGGTTTCCTGGAGGTATTGGCCTCTGGAGAGGCCCCTTGTCTTAGAGGAGGCCACCTAGCTAGAACCCTTGTCTAATTTACCTTTGGGCCCCCCTTTGCTGGGGTCCCTGAAGCCCTTTCCTGGTTTGGACCAGGCTGGAGCAATTGTCTATACTCTCCCTCATTTCCCTTATTTTCACTCTTTCTCATTTTGTAAATAAACTATCATAAAAACAAATTCTGACTTGAGTAATATATTTTTTGGCAACCACATTTTTATATATTTAGTCCAATCATTACATTTTAACCCTTACAATGCTAAAGTCAATTTAGGATTGATACTTCTCTTTGACATGAGAAAAGACCTCATCCTTCTCCTACCTTGAGAGTCTCTACCAATAGTTTTAATATTTATTGTGTATTATACATATACATATTTATGTGTATATTAATATATTTTTAAATAAAGTTTTAACTAAAACTTTAAAGATAACTTTAAATATAGATGTTAGAGGAAACTCCCTATGTTGCATGATTTCAAATGTTATAGAAAGCCAAGAACCATTACCCCAAAATTATATTTTCAACATATTTACTGATGCCTTGAATTTCCTTGCACCCAGGACCAAAGTTTTCATTCCACTATTTCATATAAAGATATTGATCTATACCTATGCCAACACATTAGTGACTGACAGCACTGTCTTTCCTAAGTGCAAGTTTTGCTAGGAAGAGGAGTGTTGGGATATAGGAGTACCAATAGCTCATTTTGACTCAGAGAAGAGACAAAGAATTTACCCTCATCCCAAAGATCCTTTACATACAACCCTTGTGGATCCCAACCCAACCCACCCACCTTTGACAACCACAGGACCATCTTCTAAGGCTTCAGGGTCCTTATCTGTAAAATAAGGGTTTTTACTGGATATTGTCTAAGGTCCTACCAAGTTTTAAATCCCACACAGTGTGGTGGAAAGAGTATTGGATATAAATATCTAAGTTTGAATCCCACCCTTGGTATTTCCTTTTTGTGGGCTCCTAGACAAGTCATCCTCTCTGGGTCTCGATTTTCTCATCCCAAAAATGATGGGATTAAATTCAGGTCCCTTCAGTATCTAAATCTGTGATGCTGTGATGTGGCACCAGATTAGGCATTCTCTCATCTCTTCCATCAAAGGAAAATGGTTTTACCTACTAACTACCCCTTGAGGCTATGGTCCAAAGACGTTCAACATCACTGCTTTGCCACATCTTGGGCTCCCCTCTGTCCTTCAGAGCTTCACAGATACCAACCTATGCCTGCAGCACAGAAAGTGAGAAACATGTGGCCTTCTCCTGCCCATGTTCAGAGACCAAAATATTCCCTGTTAAGTCTTATGCTAATAACTCATTCCCCTCTCCTGCCTCCATCTTTGAAACTTGATAAAAAAGGAGTTCCCACCCCCTGCATTCCAAGCATGGAACCCTGCCTTTTAAGAAAGTATGGAACTCTTTCTGATTAGGTGGTGAGTTTTTCTTATGACTAAGAAAAAAAATCTCCACGGAAATCAGAGCCGACTCAATGGGGAGGCAACTCTAATAGGTAACAGAATTGCTTCAAAATAGATACAGCTAATTAGATTCCTTGTTAGATGGAAGCAGTACTTCTGAATGTATTCAGAAGCCCAGCTGATAAGACACAATGAGACAAAAAATGTACATCAGTGAATGAACTTGAAGTGTTTGTCTTGCAGAAACTCAAACTGCAGCATCATTGTTTTGTTTCACACTTTCCCAAAATAGACTGAAGACTGTCAAGTTTAGGGTCTTAATTACAGGAGGTTAATAAAAATGCAGGATGCTAAGGAGCCTGTAGGAATCAGAATCAGTAGCATCTGGCTCCATATTCCAAAGGTGATGAGTACCACAGATGCAGGTGCTGATGACATTCCCTTGGAGTCTGTAGCACAGACCCTTTCAAATGTCCATATGACTTTGGGTACCTTTACTACTTCCTGGATTTGGGGTGTTGTTTGGGATCCTCAAACCCCAAACCTCTGGCTCAAGTCTCCTAATCTTCTTGCAGACAAAACCATAGTTGACACATGAAATCATTTGTTAAAGGCATTTAGTGAAAGCAGGGTAACAAGGCAAATTAATGATTTTTTTAAGGAGTCACACTTGTGGCTCCCATATCATATGACCGCTCTCAGGTAGGGCTTTTTCAAGAGTATTAGCTCATGCCTCAATTAATCCCTCCCTTGATCCTAGACTGAAAGGAGTAAAATACAGCCAAGTGCTGTCTCATGGCATGGGTGTTTCTGACCAGCAGTCGCAGCAGCAGCCTCTGTCAAAGCATTTCCTTTTCCATCTTGACACAGCAGCAAACCTTGACAAAACTAGCTTGTTGCTCCGGGGAAACATTTTTTTTTGAAGCAACAATTAGACAATATTACAGAGAGAGCCATTCCCACCTCTATGATCCAAGCTAGGCTCAGCCCAGTCTTTTCTTCTCTTTCTTTTCTCTCCTGCATCTTTCCCTCCTCAAGATTGCCTCCATCCAATATTTTCCCAAACCTCTCCTTGTAGATTTCTCATGCTATGAACTCAAGAATAGCCTTGGGAGGCAAGGAGAGAATTCCATAGAATTGTATTCTTTTATATACCCTCCTTAAAAGCAGATAATTTGAGACTAAAGCTTCATAGATAACTACTATTCTAAAAGATGATCTTCCATAAATTTAATTCTCATAATGGTCTAATAAGTACAAAAAGAATAGAGAAATCAATGTTGGTTTTCAACATTAAAAACCTAATGATAATAATTCACATTTATAAACTGAGATTATTGAAGCACTCTAGCTATTTCTTTTGATCTGCATAGCAGCACTATGAGAGTAATTATAGGCAGTCATCAAATTAAAAACCAAAAAGGATCTCAGAGACCTTCTAGTCCAACCATCATAGACGAGGAGCTCTTTGAGATCAGATACTGCTTTTATCTTTCTTTGTTTCTCTTCCTTCCTTCCTTTCTTTCTCTCTCTCTTTTCCTTTCTTTTTTTTCCTTTCTTTCTTTCTTTTTTTCTTTCTCTTCCTTCCTTCCTTCCCCCCAAAATTAGCACCTTGACTGGGACATAGTAGGTAAGTAATGTATTCTAGTTGGCTGACTGACTGACTGAACCTCTTATTTTACACACTGAGAAGCAGACTCAGAAATTCAAAAGAACTTGCTCAGTCATATGACTATCAAGTGATAAAAGTCCATAAATGAGGGAATCAGACTCAATAACCTGAAAGATCCCTTCAGATTCCCAGTCTATGACCCCATGATCCTGACCCAGGTACTCTGGCTCTAAGAATTCCTTATCCTGTATGTTTCTTCTCTAAGCAAATGCTAACCTCCTTGCTGTTCCACAAACAAAACACTTCATCTCTTAGCTCTGGGGTTTTTTTTCTCCTACTGTCCCCCAATGCCTGGAATACGCTCTCCCTTCTATTCTGCCTCCTGGCCCCATGTCTTCTTTTAAGTCCTAACTAAAATCTCATCTTCTACATAAAGTTTTCCCCAACCTCTTTGAATTCTAGTGCCTTCCCTCTGTTAATAATTTTCTATCTGTATCATATTTAGCTTGTTTGTATGCATTTGTTTATGGGCAGCTAGGTGGCTTAGGGATGGAGTACTGGGCTTAGAGTCAAGAAGACTCATCTCTCTGGGTTCAAATCTGGCCTCAGTCACTAACTAGGTGTGACTGGGCAAATCACTTAACCCTTTTTGCCTCAGTTTCTCCATCTATAAAATGAGCTAGAAAAAGTAATGGCAAACCACTCCAGTATCTTTGCCCAGAAAACTCCAAAAGGAGTCACAGAGTCAGACATAACTGAAATGACCCAACAGCAGGAGAATATAATAGCTTGTTGTGTTCTGTATTAGATTATGAGCCCCTTGATGGCAGGGACATTTTTTGCCTCTTTTTATATCCTCATCACTTAACACAGTGTCTGGCACAAAGGAAGAACTTAATAACCAACTAGATCTGTGATTAATGTGATCAAGTAGTCTTGGCATTGAACACTGTAGCTATGGCCTGGGGTGCTAGAATCAATATGATCATTTGGAAGTAAATGAACCCCAATGTAGTTAGCTAAAGCTACTCCTGCCATTCAGTTTCACTCAAAAGAGATAAGCAGATAAGCAGATAGAAACCAGTTGTAAGAGAGGCACAACTACAACTAGGTTATCAAATGCTACTTTTACTGGAGAAAGTTGACCTGAGGCTATGTCAACCATCATCATAGACATCTCTGGGGCTGGTGACTCCACTGATTCCTTTTTCAGCTTTCTCAAAGCAAGAATCTTTGAACTTTCACAAACAAGACTATTCTATAGCGTGCTGTCTTCTGGGCACTCACCCCTGATTCTCTCCTTGTAGTGTCTGGGTCCCTAAGAGATTTTGGGTCTCTTACTGGATCTCTCTCTTTAAAGGAAGCAAAAAGGACACATGTCCTTTCTTTGCGATTCTGGAAGAACAGAAACATGAGGAGTTTGTCTAGTCCTTGTTTGTTGTGATAAGTGAGAGGGAAGCAGGGTACTGGCTTAAAAGAGAAGTGATAAGCCCAGGTAACAATTCATCTCAAACCCAAACTAACAAAGCTCTTTTCTGGGAGTGTAGTTCTCAAGGTCCCCATGTTTTTATTCTCAAGAAATCATTCCCTGGGAAAATCATACCTTTTCATTATATCTTTGATTCGGTTAACTTAACAAAACCACCGCCACTACCACTCAATGAAAAATACCCATTACACAAGATTACTCATATAAGAAGGGGTAAATGTTGTGGGAGGGAAAGGGATTTTATTAAGACTGAAAAAGCAGAGATGAGCACTGCAGAAACTCTCCACTGAATTGGAACTGAGTTCAGAAAACCAAGGTCAAGCCATCTCTTTTACAATTTCCTTTTCCCATCTAACTCTTCAGACAATATCACTGAAACACTTCTTAGAACAATTTGGAATGGTGTCATGCAAGCACTTCTTGGAACAATGCTGTCAAAAGATGACAATATCATCAGATATAATATGAATGAATTAGATAGATGACTTCTCAGATCTCTTCTAGCTTGAAAGTTTTAAGATCCTGTGATCCCAATATCAGGACCATTATCCTTTTACAGTTGGATCTGTTTAATGAAATCTCATTGCATATCCAGTTGGACTTTAGAGGCAATCTGGATATGGTTCCTTTGAATGCTTTTTCATTTTTCTATTGTATAACTTTCACTTCTTTGAAAGGAAAAAATAACTTCCTTGAAAGATAGCTCAACAAATTGGGATTCAAATATAATTCACCATCTAGCTCTTTACCTGGATGGAGTTCTATTATCATTGCGAACAAGACACCTCACAAAACAAGGCACTATTGATTTTAGATTAGTCATCAATTCATTTAGTTATTCCTAAAAGGTGGATAATAATAACCTTAAGTTAAACTACCTTGCAAATAAATCCTCCCCCCAGGTTCTATTGGCTCAACCATGAACATGAAGAGTAAAATAATGAAGTCAGCATCCTTCCCTATCAGTCAAGCAAAAGTAATTATTTTCTCAGCATGGGACTATTTGTAAGACAGACATAGAGAAATAAAAATGCTTTTATGAAATATTTCTACCTTCATTGATGATTGGAAACAATCTCTTGTGATGAGTCAATAAACTGACTTGAAAGAAGGAACCCTTATTGACTTTTTTTCTGTTTAAAGATATTACCAATCTATCCTAAGAAACTTTCTCTGGTACTAAGAATACCTTTTAATCTCTCTTACAGACATAAATTGAGATGCTTCCCCCTAGTTTAAACAGAAGAAATCTCACCTGTGGAGACTGCCACATATTGTGAAATATTTCAAATGTACATTGACTCAACAGTTACCTTGTACTGTTATACACTCTGTACAGCGGTCCCTTTCTTGAGTTTCTTCTCATTTGTCTCAAGTCCAGGGAGGGTTGAGAAGGAGGATATGCATGGTCATAAAAACTGAACCAGATGCAATTCAAATTGCTTTAAATTACTTTATGATGTTCAGAAACCTTAAGGATATAGAAGGTAGAAAACTACAAGAAGTAGAGAGAACAGATAAAGAAACTTCATGAAATAGTACATTTAGCTGAGTCACTACTCCTGAGGATACACATTTTAATCTGGAAGAGACCTTAGAAGTTATCCAGTCCAATACCATCATTTTATAGATGAGAAAACTAAACCTTGGAGAGTTTAAGTGACTTGGCCAATGTCACACAAGTAATAGGTGGTGGAGTTGAGATTGATTGAAATCCACCAAATCCTCCAATTCACAACTAAATGCTCTTTCTATACTGTTGGAAATTTAGCACTGACTCTTGAATGGTATGCTGGGAGACCTCCCTCATGCCATAGTACCAGTCAGTGTTTTATTTTCTCCATTTCAAGACCAATTAGTACCAAAGGGTACCAGTCCTTCCTCAGATATGTATTAGTGTCAAAATTCTGGGGCAATCACTTAATTTCTCTGTGCCTCAGTTTCCTTATATGTAAAAAATGAGACTGAACTTGATGGCCTTTAAGATACCTTCTGTTTTGAAGTATAAGAGCCCATGATCTCCTTTATGAGACTATATATATTATCTTAATTTCTTCATGCAATGGCAGCAGGTAAAATTAAGTGAATAAATTAACTAGAAACTTTGAGGAAAGGTGTCAGATAGGAGTGGATGAAGATTCCTGTGAAGATTAAATTGTAACCCCTGCCTATTTTAGATTTGATCACCAAAAGTGTAAACACTCTACTTGCAAGTTGAGTAGGGAGACCTGCCCATTTTTAGATTTAATCACCAAAGGTGTAAACATTACATTCACACTTGAGTGGGGGAGGTCTGTGACCCACATGTGCAATAGTGGGTGATGAATTAGAATTAAACTAACTGCCCCTGGGCAATCTTAAAGCAAAGTTTCAACTGTGATTGGTAGATATAAAATTAGGGGAAGGCACAGGAAGTGACACAAAAGAAAGTGTCTTTAAAAGGGAGTTATAACTTCCTGAGTGAATTCTACTTGAAGTGGAGGCTGAAGAAGAATCTGCTAACTGGACCCGAGATCTGTTCCTGGCGAGACTGTCCTTAAGTCTCTTCCTTTTGAACTGACACATGGTAAGTGAAAAGGCTAACTCCTTTCCTGGATATTTTCTGAAAAAAAAAAAAACTAGCCTCAGGAAAAACCTATCCTCTTAAGAGAGGCTCTCTGTATCCCCAGGTTCTCGGCTACAAGAGCCGAAGCCTCTCAGGTTAAGGACTAAACTCTCCCTGCCCGGATTGAGCCAGGGGCTGGGAATAAATTACTTAGTGCTTAGGCTAGATACCCTATCCTCTCTCTGATTTCCTACTTCATTCTTTCTATATTTTGTAAAAGAAATTGTAAATAAATCTCTTTGGAATAAATTAAATTCCTGGCAACCCTATACTTAATATAATCCAGTCAGATCTTTTTACACAAATAACTCCTTTACCCCCTTACATTCCTTAAAAACACCATTCTGCCCTTCCCCCACCCCCTTCTTCTGGATTTGCATGCATGAGACAGCATAAAGCATTCTGAAGAGAGAAAAATTGCTGGTTTTTTTTTTTTTTTGCCCAAAGCCTAGAAAATCACTCTAATGAAACCACACAAACTAAGGGCTCACAGCTAACATGCCTCTGGGAGGCACTGGAGAAGCTATCAGAGTAAGCCATGAGGTCAAGGGAAGAATAAAGGCAGGACCAAGGACAGAACTCCCTGAGTTAGATTTGTCTTTGAGCATGTGCAAGTCTTGCCCTAACCTACAAAAGACCTTGCTGGGACCTGGGGATTGAAAGAGTTTCCTTGCAAACCCCACCAGGGATTAACAAGAGGACCAACTCAGTTCACAGCTGGGATGAAGAGAGATCCTTGTGAGGAAGAGGACAGAAATATCCTAAGATCTAAGGACACTGAGGATTCAGGTCATGCAAGAAGATTATTTTGTTCAATGCTATCAGTACTGATGTAATTTGCAAAAAGACACAAGATTTTATTAGAATTCTGAGAAATTCCTGCCACCGATTCACTAAGAGGGTCTCAATTCCTCCCCATCCAACTGGTGATATTATGAGGCACCTACAAAGAAGCAGTTCAGATAACAGAAGGAAAAGAATACTCAAATTAGCGAGTACATTATTTGAAATAATAATTATTTATTTACATAGTGCTTTAAGGCTTGCAAGGAAACTTTTTCACAACCACTCAGTGAAGTAGGTAGTGTCCCTCTTTGTCTCTCTCTGCCTCTGTCTTTCTCTATCTCTGTCTCTGTCTGTCTGTCTCTGTCTGTCTGTCTGTCTCTCTCTCTCTTTGTCCCTCTGTCTCAGAATGTGAGACCCGGAAAGTTTAAGTGACTTTGTAAATGGTCACAGATCTAGTGAATTGGAGACAGATTTCAAACCCAGGTCTGCTTATTCCCAAAGATTGCAGTCTACTACAAGAGCTCCTGTATGGCTCTTGTAACTAGGAAGGAAGGAAAGAAGGAAGGAAGGAAGGAAGGAAGGAAGGAAGGAAGGAAGGAAGGAAGGAAGGAAGGAAGGAAGGAAGGAAGGAAGGAAGGAAGGAAGGAAGGAAGGAAGGAAGGAAGGAAGGAAGGAAGGAAAGAAGGAGGGGAAGAACAAGGAAGAAATATTTGTTAAAGATATATAATATGCCAGGTGCTGTACTAAGCATTTTGCAAACATTATCTCATTTGATCCTCACAATGGCCCTTGAATCAGCTGCTATTATTACCCCCATTTCCCAGTTGAGGAAAGTGAGGCCAACAGGGGTTAAACAATTTGCCCAGGGGTCACACAGCTAGTAAATGTCTGAGGTTGGATTTGAACTTAGCTATTCCTGACTCCAGATCCAGCACTGTAAGCATTTCACCACTTAGATGCCTCCAGCATAACCATACCATTTATGTACCTTAAACAGAGAAATGCAATTGTCTGGTTTTATTATCTGTACTTTGTAAAAATGGGACATTACAATTTTGCATTACCAGTATGAAGACCTTCTGTCAGTAGGGAGACTCTGGTCTATCAGGAAGAGAACCACAAGCCAATTTGCATAGGTCTACATAAACCAGCCGTGTTTTTGCAGGCAGTAGTTCTGAAGGTCATAATTTCCCAATCCTCCTACCTGTATTCCACTCCGAATCACTGACCAGAAGTATAAAGCAGAGAGAAGCGATGACACCCCAACCAGAGGAAAGATGAGAAGGGGCAGTGAAGGTCACTGAAAATCTTTGCTCAGCTACAGTTTAGAGAACACTGTTACCCATGGGCTATTTCTTTATGGCAGATTATAAAGGACTTCCAATAAAAGACCAATTGACATCACACACGCACACGCACAATGTTCACTTAAAAGGAGAGACAAATAGGAAAAATCCAGTGCCTTTGATGGCTTCTGTTCCTCTCTGAAGCTGCTTTGCTTAATGTTTGGTGGGGCCAGAGACCATTTGGGATCTCTGACCCCCGGGTGAAATGTGCAGCTATTAATGCATGTATGTTTCATTTCCTGTGTCTAAGAGGGTTTGTGGTTCTTTCATCTCAAACTGACTTTGTTTTCATTCATCTCTCCTCTTAATCTAAACTTCACTTAACCATTATCTAAGGACACCAGCAGAGTGCATTTGAAGCAGTGCCAAAAAAACATGAGCCTGGGTGCCTGGGGGCAACTCACCACTCCTGCATAATGTACAAGTTCAAAGTGAGCCAAATATTTCCTTCTGTCAAGCCTGGGTTTCTGGGAAGTTGAGAGACTTCCTAAGATGGCAGTCAGAGAGTTTAGTCTTGAACATCATCTCTGAAGATTTTGGGAACACGCACTCCTCTTCAAGGATAATCAGGATACCCACAGGCTATCGGAGAGGCATAGAGAAGGGGCATGGTTGGAAATTAATCTGGAAAGCCATCAACAAATGAATCCACAAATGTTTATTATGTAACAGGCTCTGTACAAAACCCTGGGGATAAAGAAAGACAAAAGCAGTTTCTGTCCCCAAAATGCTCACATTCTCATTAGGAAACTATGGTGGCAGATACATGGATGAAAAAAAAATCCCTCAGTAGGCTCAGAACTGGACCCAAATTGTGTTGCCTACTATGAAACTATAAACACAATTTCGCCTCTTTAAAAGTAGCTTATTTCAATTTCCTTTCCTTCCTGCCCAGACCTAACTAGACTGTTTTTATTCATTGCTGCTATGTCCAAAAATGTGTATCACTGTCCATTGCAGGCTTTGAGGCTTCTCTGTAATATGCAGCAGGACAAAATAAATATTTATGTGCCATGGAGAGCAGAATTGTCTGGCACTAAAATAAATGCACTTATGAAAAGTAATATTAAAAGTACTCTAGATCTGCCCACCTCCTGACAGAGAAGTGATGGACTCAATATGCGGAATGTAAAACATACATTTTCAGCCAATGTGGGATTTATTTTGCTTGCCTATGCCCATTTGCTGCAAGGGTTTTGTTTTGTTTTTTGATAGGGTGCATGAAGAGGTTGAAAGCTGATAAAATAAAAGCTCAAAAATGGAAAGATCAATTTCAACTCAAATAGTATAAGGGAAAAAAGCAATATTAAAGTATTCTTTATTTTGCTCCACCTCTGCACACACCCCACCATATGTCAAAGCAGGTGGTGGTCCAACCTCCTCTGTTTCCGGAGCAAATGCTGCTAGGAATCCATACAGTCTGCCAAAGGCAGAGCTAGCTGCTGCTGCCCTTATCAAGGCAGATACCCTTCTAGTAGCTACTACAGTGCCTTGCATATAGTAGGCATTTAATGAATGTTTAATGAATTAAATTCTCCTCAAACAGTGCATTGGGAATCCTTAAACACAATAACACATGTTTCATTATTCTTCATTTAGTCTATCACATTTAAGGATCACAGGATCATTGATTTGAGGCTACAAAGAAGCAAAGATGTTTTATTTATTTTTTTTAATTATTTATTAATTTATTTAGAATATTTGTTCATGGTTACATGATTCATGTTCTTTCCCTCCCCTATTCCCTCCCCCTCCCTGAGCTGATGAGAAATTCCACTGGGTTATCCATGTATCATTGTTCAAAACCTATTTCCATGTTATTCATATTTGCAATAGAGTGATCATTTAGAGTCTGTATCCCCAGTAATATCCCCATCAAACCATGTGATCAACAATTTGTTTTTCTTCTGCATTTCTACTCCCACAGTTCTTTCTCTGGATGTGGATAAAGATGTTTTATTTAGTCCAACCTCCTAATTTTAAAAGGAGGGAACTAAGATCAAGAATGGTTAAGTGATTTACCCAAAGTCATACAGCTAAAAAGAGTAGCGTCAGGATTCAAATCCAAGTGTGAAGCCCCCAAGTTCAAAACTCTTTTGCACCCATTCAGTTACTCCTCTCTACCAATTTGGTTTCCAGGCAAACACATTTTGCTATTGCCATGCTTTTATTCACGTTATTTCTGCTACCTAAAATACCTCTCCCTTTATATTCTGCAAAATGGTCAATTCCTTAGCTTCTCCTTGAAAATCCTATTGTGTTTGGAGCCTCTCTTGATTAATGCCTAGCTTTAATCATCTCCTGTTCGTCTTCTCTGTGTTTGTGTATGTTACCATTCTCTGGACATTTATGTATTTGTTTATATATATTCTCTAATTTTTCCTTCCAGGAATGTGCCCTGGATCCTGGTTTCAGTTGCAAACTCTCAAGCAGAGGCTGCAGTTTTCATTTTCCTCTGTGTATTTCTGTAGCCCCAGAATTGTGCTCTATAATGAATATTCAATGATCATGAAGTTGTTAAATGATTAGACAAGTCAATTCCTACTGCACTGACCACATCCATCTAGGCTGCACTGCAGCCTGACCCACTGTACAATGAAAAGCAGTACAAGGTGCTTGATTTCTATTGAACTGTTGGCTGTGAATCTTTGGTCCTTCGCAAAACTGGAAGTAAACAGACAATAAACTATGCACATTACTTCCTAGACTGGAAACTCCTTGAAGGCAAGATCCGTGAGTAGCTTCTGATTTATTTGTTTAAAAATCAATGTTGTTGGCTGAAGAATAACTTGTGTATGTCTGCCTCCAGAGAAAGAACTGCTGGAGAAACAAGCAGGACATAGTTTCATATATGCATATATTTATTTTGTCAAATGATGCCTTCTCTAGCATGGGAAAGGGGGGAAAAGAGGGGAATATGTGAGAATTTTAATGTAACTATTTTTTTCAAAAATTAATTTTGTCATTTTATAAGCATATAAACACACGTAGGTACATTATATACATACATATGTATACACTCTGTTCTTTGATCTATAGTATACTTCTATTATATCTACTGGACTTTAAGTTCCTTGAGGGCAGGCATGATGTTTTATTTAAACTCTCTATTTCCCAGTTCCTAGTATAGTGCTTTCCACATAGAAGATGGTTAACCAGTATTTGTTGAATGAATTCATGAATATTAAAATAAATATTACACATATTCTAGGATGATTAGAATCTCAGTCCCTAACAAACTCGAGGTTTTTTTAGCAATTTGAAGACATATCTAAGTAAATGATATAAATAGCATATATCGACAAAAGTAACTAAACACTTCAGAACTCCATAATACTGTTTAGTTCATGGCTATAGTTTTTTTTTTTGTCTATTTAATCTTTCAAGAAATCTTTTTATATCAATAAAACTGTATAACCGTAGACATTTTTTGTTGTTGTTTAGTTTTTCAGCTATGTCTAGCTCTTAGTGATCCCGTTTAGAGGTTTTCTTGGCACAGATCCCGGAATCGTTTGCCATTTCCTTCTCCAGCTCATTTTCAGATGAGGAAAGTGAGGCAAACAGGGTTAAGTGACTCGCCTCTGCTCCCACAATTAGTAAGTGTATGAGGTCAGATTTGAACTCGGGAAAATGTCTTCTTGGCTCCAGGTCCTGCACTCTAACCACTGTGATACCTGGCTGCCCTACCAAATTTTACTCTATCCTATATTTAAGCTGAACAAAATTTAACGTAGAACAACATAACATGATGTAACATATAATGTGATATGACATTATACAAATAATATGCAATGCAATGTGGTTATATCTATATGATGACATGAGATAATATCATATTAGAAATACTCTGGGCCAATATTGAAATATTTTTGCATTTTCAGCATTTTTTTCTTTTAGGCTTCAGCATGAATCGAATCCATGTAATGGATTTAACCAATTTGATATTTACTGATGACTTCCCTCAGATACACTGAGAAAATATAATGGACTCTTCCCAACTCTTGGAGCCCTTTTGAGAAAAATTTTATATTCCTCATACATCTGACCTGAATGCTCTTGAAACCAGCGAGCATTTCTTTCATTTTCTCATTTTTCCCTCTCATTAGAGAATGCTACAAGAGATGCTGTCTGTGGAGCCAGCGTGTCATTTAGGAAGAGCAGAAGTGGGTAAGAAAGAACATTGTATTCAGACTAAAAACCATGAACGTTTGCAAGGCTACCTGCCACTGACTAGAGAAAAGTTGGGTTCCAAGTCTCGCCAGTACTGAAGATTTTAGAAAACCACAAGTATATCGTGCTTAAGCCACAGACAGAGCCAGGGTGGCATAAGGCAAGAAAGAGCGCCATCTCCTAAGTTAGACTTGGGGTTCAAATCCCGCTCCTACTTCGTTTTAGCTGAGTGGTGTTAGGCAAATCTTAACCTCTATGAGCTTTCATTTCCTCATCTGTAAAATGGGAGAATAATATTTGTACCAGCTATCTCGACCGGTTGCTGTGAAGATCAGATGAGCGTTTTCACTGTAAAACACTTCATAAATGTATTATTTATTTTTGATATTGTTTTTGTTGTTATATAACAG
Organism: Monodelphis domestica; assembly: GCF_027887165.1. NCBI lineage: Eukaryota > Metazoa > Chordata > Mammalia > Didelphimorphia > Didelphidae > Monodelphis > Monodelphis domestica. The sequence goes on from NC_077230.1 coordinate 68,663,909, forward strand.
ATAACACTTATCTGAAAGATGAATCTTTGAAGAGAGCATCTTGCAGACCCATTCATACAATGAAATGGGCATCATCCAACCTTATACCAGTAACTGCCAAACACTTACCAGCCCACATACTCTTATCTTTTTTTTTTTAATATGAACTTGGCTTCCTACAGAGGGAAGGAGGGAGAGAATCTGAATTGTAAAATATCAGAAAATAATTATCAAAAATTGTTTCTACATATAACTAAAAAGCTAAATAGAAAAAAAGGAAAAGAAAAAAGAAAAGCTAATAGGACCGACCCAGAAAAAAAGTTTTTTTCAATAAAATAATAAGCATGCCTTCCCAACAAGATTCATTATTTCAGTCTAGACCCGTGATTTCATTGGCTTAGCAAAGTGCCAACATGTAAACTCCCTCTACTGATACGTATTTGAAACATGCTTGCAACTTGAAATCTTAAGAGACTTGCCTAAGAAGATAAGTGATGATCCCTCATCATACAATTGTTGTTCAAATTTTCAGTCATGTCCAACTCTTTGTGATGAACATAGTTATTCATTGGTTGAGAGGTTAAGAGCCTTGCCCAGGGTTACACAGCTAGGAAGTTTCTGAAGTCATATCAAACTCAGGTCTTCCTGATTCCAGGTCTGGGGCTCTATCCACTGAGCCACCCAGCTGCCTCCATCATAGGATTAGTTAGGCATCTGAAGTAGACGCAGCTCATCCTAATTCTAAAGGCTACACCTACTGTTCATGTTGCATTCCATGTGACTGCTTATATCTTTCTTATTCATTAGTAATATGATAAATTAGTGAAAGCACAAAGGGCTGAACTTTAACTTACAGAACTTGAATTCTGCTACTTATCACCTGTGTGACCTTGGATAAGTCACCTTAACCTCTTTAGACTTCATTTTCCTCAGATAATGAGATTGAACTAGATTAATGGTAATAACTGGCATCTTGGGGACATGGGGGCACTGATAGACTGTTGGTGGAACCTGTGAACTGATCCAATTATTTTGGGAGCAATTTGGAACTACATCCAGAGAGTTAGAAAACTATGCTTACCTTTGGACCCAGAATACCATTGCTGGGTCTGTTTCCCAAGGAGATCAAGGAAAAAGGGAAAGGACCTGTATCTTCCAAAATGTTTATGGCAGCTAAGCTCTCTTTGTGCTGGCAAAGAATTGGACATCGAGGGGATGTCTATCATTTGGGGACTGGCCAAACAAATTGTGGTAGACATGATTGTGATGGAGTACTACTGTACCATAAGAAACGATGAACATTAATCTTTCTAAAACTTGGAAAGAACTACATGAGATAATAAAGAGTGAAAGGAGGAGAGAGCCAAGAAAACATTATATGCAGCTACAGAGTTAATACTAGAAGACTAATTTGTGCATGTTCATCTCTAGAGAATAAACTGACAAATAGAAATGTGAAAAGCATAATATATATGTATGGATATATTTGTGTGCTACTTTAAGATTTGCAAAGTGCTTTCCACATATTATCTCATTTGATGCTCGTAGCAATAGTGGGAGGTAGGTGCTATTGTTATCTCCTTTTTGACAGATGAGGAGCTCAGAAAAACGGAGGCTAGGTGGCTTACCTAGGGTCCTCCAACCAGAAAGTGTCTGAGACTAGATTGAAGCTCAGGTCTTCCTGACTGCAGCACAGAGCTGCCATAGCTGTTATCTCCAAGGTCTCTTCCTGCTCTAGATCTCTTAGGACATGAAATCAGTACGATGAGCATGGCCTCGGGAAACGATTTCCAGAAAGCTTGAGGGTCCTCTGAAGCTTGCTGAATGTGTCATCTGATATAGATTGATAGACGACAGAAAAGGACATTGACAGATCTCTATCTCTACTGCATAGACTAGTTGAGGACCGGATGAGGACATGCCTGGAAGCTGCTTTGATAAGAACACTATTAAGGTATGATGATAATGTCAATAATATTGATTTGCTTCTTCCACATTTAAATTATCCCAAGCTACAACCGAAACTAGCATTGGGCGAGATAGGCAGTCACAGAGAATACAATGGATGGCAGAGGGACAGAGGATGACTACAAGGGATGTTTTTCATTATAATTTTCAATGAGCCCACATATTTTATTCCCAGAAAATTATATTTTATATAGTAGATAGGTGTTTATTTTGTCACATCAAACCATATGTGTTACAGTGACTTAAGAGAGGCAACTGTCATGTAGTGGAGAGAGAGCAACTTCAGGGACAGGGAGACTTGGGTTCATAGTCCAACCTCTGACATATACTAGTGACCTTGGGCAAGTCATTTACATTCTCAGTGAATTAGACAAGTCTTAGAGTAGGTGTTGAAAAGCATTTGTGAAAGAAATCTCCCTATGCAAATGACCAGGATAAAAGCAATCAATGTCCCATTCCCAATAAAACCAGTATCACTAATAGACTATTTTAAGAGATCAAATTGGGGCATCTAGGAGGCTCAGTGGATGGAGAGCTAGGCCTGGAGATGGTAGGGTCTGGGTTCAAATCTAACCTGGGACATTTCCTAACTGCATGACCCTAATAGTCACCTACCCCCCCAAAAAAAATTGTCCAGCCCTTACAGCTCTTCTGTCTTAGAACCTCAATATTGATGGAATATAAGAGATACATATATAAAATGTTAACATAATATTCATGTTTATATACATATAATATAAGATGGAAGATAAACATTTTGAAAAAAGAGAGATCAAATTTTGTCCATGTTTACTTGGGGAAAGGGAAAACTAGGAGAGTACAATTTTTACAAGCCACTCCAGACACATATATATATATATAAATGCCTTACCTTGGCTCTATTTCAGGCAGGTAAAAAGCTATCCTATTTCAGGAAACCTTCAGTGAAAGGGAGACTAAATTTCTCTTAGTAGTCCATTCCCAAGTTAAACAATTCTTGCTATGAGAATATTTCTATATAAACTGTGGGCAACAAACTGAAGGATTTCAGGGGGGAAAGGTGAGGTTTTTATCCCTTTTTCTGATAGGAAAGAGAGGAACTTCACAAAATAAAGAAGGATATGGGCAGCAAGCAGCCAGGTTAAAAAAAAATGTTATCAGAGAATGAGATCTGGCTTTGTGAACTGGAATGTAAGACTGAGGAATGATGATCAGGGTATATAAAAGGAGATTTGAACCTTTGACTTCATTCCCCAGAAGTCCTTAGTATTTCCCAAAATTCCCTATAATCTTTCCTGCATTTCCATGTTGACTGGATCACGTTATTGGTATTTAACTGGTGGTAACTCCTCCCACATCCTCTTTCTTTGGGATGATGCAGCAAGTATGGGGGTAAACTAATCAGGGGGCTTTTAAATGGCTAATCATTAATGGGCACGTGTTTTTTTTTAATTTTGTATTCTATTTATTTCTTGATTTCTAATGATCCTTAATAAACCTCAAAAAATATAATATTTTTATTATTAGAGATTACAACTTTCGATTTTACAAGGGACAGAGTACATCTCATGAGGGCTAGAAAGAATTTAGTTTTCTAGAGACTTTCTGATATAATCAAGATAATTTTAACTGGGAATAGAAAAGAAAAAAGAAAAGTGACCAGATCCAACTGCTAAACTAAAAACTTTAGAGTATCTAGTGGGGCATAGAGAGAATAGCAGTGGTTGTGCCCAGCAATTAACAAGAAACAGTTAACAGGTCTCAGAAGCCTGTATACAAAGTGTGCCAGTAAAAAGTAACAAATAAAGCAGAGATCTTAGGAGAGGAGGTAAGTGTGACCTCATAGACATCATTGATATTTGGTAGTATCTGACTCATTACCAGAATACAGAATTAGGATACATCTGGTTCAAAAGGAATAAATTGGACGTAAAGGAGAGTGGAGCAGAATTTTATATCATGAAGATATAGAGCCAGGTGGAAATCTATGAACCTGATGGAGGAAAGATGATGGGGAGCAGTTGTGTAAAGATTAGAGAAGGGGGGATTCTTCTATCCTGCTGAGAATATACTACTGATTTCTTGGCTAGATAGAAAGACATGGATGAGTTCTGGATACAGATCACAAAGCTGTCACAGAGGAAGGATATAGTCATGCTGGGGAATTTCAGCTACCTAGGTATCTGCTGGAGGTTGCTTTTTGCTAAACATTTGATAAATTCTTACATTGCTATGCTGATCATTTCATCTTTCAGAAAGCTAAAGAATCGACAAGGGGAACATCTTTCTCAGCCTGATTTTGACCAACAAAAAAGAACTGATTGCAAAAATGGGGTTGGACCTTGATTGGGGAATAGTTGAGCATATTGTGGTCCATGAATGTAATAGAATATGATTGCACCATAAGAAATAATGAATATGTTGCTCCCCAAAAGATAAATCATAAAAGGATATAAACAGGCAGTTTTCAAAAGAGAAAATGCAACTTATCAATACACAAATTAAAAAATACTTCAAATCACTAACATTAAGGGAAATTCAAATCCAAAAAAACTCTGAAATTCTACCTTACACTCATCATATTGGCAGAAATGAAAGGAAAAAAAGGAAAATGGTAATTATTGGATGTTTCACTGGAGAATAGGCTTAGTAATGTGCTCTTGGTGGAGATTCAAATTTGTCCAATCCATATTGAAAACAATTTGGAACTATACCCCTTAAGTCATTAAACTGTGAATAAATACCCTTTGACTTGGATACCATTACCAGAGATATACCTGAAAGAGGTCAAAGAGAAAAAGAACCCATAGGTAAAATATATTTATAATGGAATTTTTCATTGTAGCAAAAAAGTCAAAAACAAAGTAATTACCAGTTAATTGGGGAATGGCAAAACAAATTATGCTATATGGATTTAATGGAAAATTATTGTACTATAACAAATTTTCTAAGGATAGATTCAAAGGAACCTAGGAAGACCTGTATAAAATAGGCAGTTTTAGAGACAGAGTAAAGAGAACAAAGCTAGAATAATTTTTACAATGACAATAGAGTAAAAAAAAATAACTTTGAAAGGAAAACAGCTTGAGAATCTGATCAATTAAAAAACCAGTCCATATTTCAGAAGACTGATTATGCAGAAATAATTGCTACCTCTTGGCAGAAAAATGATGGACTAGAGGTACAGAATGAGAAATACATTTTCCATCATCATAGTTCTGTTACTATCATGTTAAATTATAAAATTATACTTATAATTTATATAAAATTAAAAATTAAACTAGATATAACTGAGGTTTACAATTTCAAACACAATCCTCTTTTTCTTGCTCTTCTTTGTACCAATGGAATTCAATAAACATGTGTTAATGCCTACAATATGTTGGGCAGGCAGCTAGATGGTGCAGGCCCTGGAGCCAGGAAGACTCACCTTCCAAAGTTCAAATCCAGTCTCAGACACTTACTAACTGTGTGACTCTAGGCAGACCACTTCCTGTTTGCCTCAGTTTCCTCATCTGTAAAATGAGCTGGAGAAGAAAATGACAAACTGCTCCATGATCTTTGCCAAGAAAACCCCAAATGGAGTCATGAAGAGTCTGACATGACTGAAAAACAACTAGAGAGATTCATTGATTCCTGTAACATATTTAAAAATAATAATAAAATAGCAAGATGTAGTGAATAGAGGGCTGGTCTCAGACTTAAGAAGCTCTAGGTTCAAATTTCACTTCTGACAGTCTCTCAGGTCTAATAACTGAAGAGAAGTTGACATTAGACTCTTTATTCCTCTCTCTATTCTTTCCTTTAGCTCACTTTCTTTAGTCCTCTCTAGCCTTCTCTTTATGCTTTTCTCTAGGTCCCTCTCTAGACCTGTCTTTAGTCTCCTCTCTCTGTACCTCTTTCTATCTTTCTGTGTCTCTGTCTCTGTGTGTGAGATTCTCTCAAAAACACTATCTTTATGCCTTTGTCTCTGTTTCCGTATCTCTTTTTCTAGGCTATTTTAGGCCACTGAAATCACAGAGAAGGAAAAATATGTCTAAATGAAAAGTAAAATTAAATTAAGCTGAATTCTGTGGACTTGTAATGACTAATCTTGGCCCTGGAGAAGAGACGAGGACATGCAGGAGATGCCTTTCACTGAAGAGGGCGAGTGGCTATGCATGTGGAATTTTGCGTGCAGTGTCACATTTAGTCACTCAGTTGTTCTTTTTGTGTAGCCGTTTTGTTTGTTTTGTTTTGTTTTATTTTTGTCATAAAGAAAAACTCACTCTGAGGGTGAGGCATGATCGAAAATGACTGTTTTAAAATCAAAAGCTATGAGGTCTTGATACATGTAAAACCCAGTGGAATTGTGCATTGGCTATGGGAGGGGTGAAGAAGGAAAGGAGGGAAAGAACATGAATCATGTAACCATGGGAAAAATTCTAAATTAATTAAATAAATACAATTTAAAAATTAATAAAATAAAACACTATGAATAAAACTTAAAAGCAAATAAAATAAAAAGACAGAGGTCTTGGAAGGAAGAAACCATGCCATCTTATAGCTATCATAGCAAAAAAAAAGCTAATTTTATGTACTGTCTTAAGTCTATAAAATGTTTTATATATGTTATTTTGAGCTTCGCATAATACTGGGTATGATCTCTTCTATACCTTAGTCTTTAAGACAAAATATGTCTTTTCTTCTTTTAAGTTTTATTATGTTTTGTTTTTCTTTTAAAGACATTTAAAGATTACTCTCTCTTCCTGAGAGTTCCTTTATAACAAAATAAAACAATTAAATAAAACTAATAATCCAATAACTTCATCTAAAAGTAATGTAACATGTCTCATTTATAGTACCCATCCGTTTTTCCATTTAAAAAAATGAACAAAAATCTATTTTCTCTCCCTTTCATATCCATTCTATTAAGAACAAGAAAAAGAGGAGGCAGCTGGGTAGCTCAGTGGATTGAGAGTCAGGTCTAGAGATGGGAAGTCCTAGGTTCAAATTTGGCCTCAGACACTTCCCAGCTGTGTGACCCTGGGCAAGTCACTTGACCCCCATAGTCTAGCCTTTACCACTCTTCTGCCTTAGAACTAATACATGATAGGGTTTTTTTAAAAAAAGAAACAAATTATTTGATGCATATTTAAACAAAACAAATTTCCTCAATAGCAATATATAAAATATATATTTCATTCTGCAACCCAAATCTATCATCTCTATAATGAATGGCATTTTTAACAGTAATCCTCTAGCATCATTAATGGTTATTGTACTGATCAAAATTCTTACAACTTTCAAAGTTATTTGCTTGGGTTTTTTGTTTGCTTTTAAATTCTTACTTTCTGTTCTAAATTGATACTAAATATAATTCTAGGGCAAAACAGTGGTAAGGGCTAGGCAATTGAGTTTAAGTGACTTGCCCAGGATCACAAGGCTAGGAAGTGTCTGAGTCATCATTTGAACCCAGGTCCTCCTATCCCTAAGCCTGGCTCTCTTATCCATTAAACCTAGCTATCCCTCAAAGTTTGTTTTTAAGTGTTGTTACTGTATAAAGTGTCCTCCTCATTCTACACGTTTCAATGTTATTCAGAATTGTTCATTTTTATATTACTGATATTACAAATTATTCTTCTGGCTCTGCTTACTTCATTCTGTATCACTTCAAGTAAGATTCTTGATGTCTTTGAAATCATCTTATTTCCTCATTTATTACAGCACAATACTATTGTATCATATTCATATACCACCACTTACCCATTCTTCAGCTGATGAACAACCCCTTAATTTCCATTTTTTGCAACCAGAAAAGAGATGCTATAATATCTTTGTACATATACAAGCTGTATTGAGATTAGAGAGAGAGGAGAAGAGTGGAGAGACACCCCTTCTCAAAGCAGGGTTCAAGGGAGACAGCTGATGTTTAGGGTTGGCTCAGAGAGAGAAGAGGGGGTTTGAAGATTTTCCCTCTTCTGCCTTCCCTCCTTAGCTAAGGCAGCTCTCCCAGATTTGTTCTTGTCCCTCTTGTTCCCCCTCCACTACTCAAGACCAAAGGGTCTCCCCTTGATCTGTTCACTCACACATAGCTTGGGGGAAAGATAACTATTTTAATGTCAACTCCATCAAGGTTATACCATAATTAGCAGGGAAAGAATGGGAGAGGAAAGTGGGGAAAAGGGGGTCCCTGTCTCTATCTAAAACCCTTTTCCCTCCCTCCTCAAATTTGGTGGGAACTCAGGCCTTGGCAGCCTGAGCCCCCTGAGAGAAAGTCAGGTTGACTCACCCTGGGTTTGGCCCCTTGGCCACAGTTCTCACCCAGGACAACAGGGGCTGAAGTAAAGTTGGACAGAGATTTAAAATGTCTTTCTCATGTTTTCTCTTCAATAGTCTTTTCAACTGGAAAATGTTGGGAGGAAAGATTTCCAGTCACAAGCAGGAAAAAGTGGGTCACCCTCAGGAGAAAGTCTTTTCAACCTTCTCTCTTTGGCTTCTCCTGACAGAGAGAGCAACTCCTCTCCCAGCCAGAATCTTCTCCTCCTCAAGATTCCCCCCCTCCCCCATCAAGGTGATCAGTTCCACATACTCTTCAGCCTGGCACTTTTCTTATGTGCCAGTCTCTGTCATTTTTTCTTTTTCTTTAATCTATTTGGGACATCTCAGAAATGATACCTTTATCACAAAATCTTGCTGCAAAGATGTTTCCAAGTTAATTTCTTCCAATTTAATCTTAACTTTATTGGATAGTATCTATCATTTGTATAATTTGTTCTTTGATCCATCACTTCTTTAGGATTATTATAATAACAGTTGATTTTAGAATACATTTTGGTGGTCCTTTATTTAATATCATGTTATTGCATCATGATCAGTAATGTTTAATATGTTTGTAATTTATCTGCCTTTTCTGCATGTTTGTGAGGTTTTTAATGTTGTTAAGACATGATTTTTATATGCTACATGCAGTTGGGAAGTGTGCATATTTCTTTTTATTTCCATTCAATAGTAGCCAAAGATCTATTACACTTAATTTTTCTAAAATTCTATTCAGGTTCTTAATTTCTGTTTTATTTATTTGTTGGGTTATATTAACCTAGGACTGGCAGGGATCCTTTGAGTTCCTCTACTATTGAATTTTTATTGTCTTTTTTTCCTTGTAATTTATTTAGTTTTTCTTCTAAATATTTAGAAGCTGTGCTATTGGCTGCATATTAAGTAAAGAGGTATTGTAGGATTAAGTACCAGAATAACCTCATTATCTATGTTATGTTTCAGTGGGGAAAATATAGTTTTCCGCTTTATGTCTTTAAGTAAGTCTATTTTTGTTTCTTCCTTAAAAGAATTTCACAGAGTTCAGAGAAAAGATGAGTAGAATCCTCTTTGTGGTCTGTGACTTTAAAAGGAGAATTGATCCAAAGGGAAGAAAGAATGAAATCCTGATGATATTCCAGTGAAGAAGAAATGAGAGTAATATCTCAAGAGATTCATATGGTTGCACAGTGAACTCATAGACAACTTTCATCTCCCTTATATTCATTCTGTATGAATTCTGTATGTACCCATTTCCTATATTCCAATCATGTTGATTGATTTATTTAAAAGAATATACAAAAGACAAAAATTGGGTTGCAGAATGAAATATATATTTTATATACTGATATTGAGGAAATTTATTTTATTACAAAGAAGTAATAATAATATTGTCAGGAAAGCTAAAACTGAATATGGTTGGTGCTTCCAGTAACACCCAAGAAAAGTTCAAAAAAGTTTCTTTCTCAGCTATCTAGACTCAAAAGGAAAAAATAAAGAAGGAATAGAACTATACTATGGGATAATGGTAATGGATGATGGAAACAAAATTGAATCACTCAAACCTTGCTTTCATTCATCAAGGAGAATAATATGCAATCTGGGAAGGATAGAACAAAGCTACTTAATAGCAAATTGAAATTGGCAAGTATATGTTAAGAGTATCTGACTGTTCTCCTGGAGTTCCATTTCCCTGGGACCACATGATTTTGCATCATAGGAGTCTGAAAAACATTTAGAAAATGTGGTTGTTGAATTGCTATCTTTTGGCAAATGATTTTTGTGGAAATGTGGAAAGTGAACAAATGATGGTCCAATTTTCAAAATAATGAAGAAGGTGGATACATTTAACATCCATTCTTAGAAAAATATTATGATCTGTATTTCTAAAGTGATAATTTGTGAGCTTTAAAAAAGGAAGCAGTAACACAGAATCTGTATGGGTTTATTGAGAATAAGGCATACTGAAATAATTTTATTTCCTTGTTTAAAAGGGTTACTAGATTGGTAGATCAGGGACATTCCATAGACAAAGTATCTAAAAAAAATCTCAGACAATATTTTTGTGAACAAAAAAGAGAGGTGGAAGTGATGATAATTGTGGATTCAGGAGAGTTTGAAAGAGAAGAACTAAAGAGTGCTGATTAATTGATCCCTGTCAACCTGGTGGGAGCGCTCTATCAGTGGTCCACAGGCCTCTGTACTAGACTATCTCCTCTTTATCCAACCTTTGATGAAAATATTAAAGACATAAATGGCCTGCTTACAAAATTTGGAGATGAGATGAGGGTAGGAGGGAGAGCTAATACTGTACGAGATGACAGAGTTTGGATTTTCAAACAGGCTGGAGCAGTGAGCTGAATCTAATCAGATAAAAAGCAGTCTTTGTGAGAAAAGACCCCTGAGTTTTAGGAACTGCAAGCTCAATGGTAGTCAACAATGTACTGAGGCAGACAAAAACGTTATAGTGCTCTTAATCAGCATTTATCAAAGCATACAGTCCAAAGTGAAGGAAGTGATAAAGTCACTTTACTCCGCCATACTAAGACCCTACAGGAAGTATTTTTTTTCCAGTTCAGAAACCACATTTTTAAAGAAAGGATATTAATGACTATGTCTCGTCTACCTACCTCTAAGGCAAATCGAATTGGGGATAATCAATTCTATGACAGTAAGATCAACTGAAGAAAATTAGACTATTTAGTTTAGGTCAAGAAACATTTAATAAGTACCTTCCACATGCAAAACACTATGTTGGGGGCTGAGGAGACAAAGATAAAAAGCTATATATTGGGGGCAGCTAAGTGGTTCAATGGATAGAGTTTCAGGTTTGAAGAGAGGAGGACTTGGGTTCAAATTTGACCTCAAACATTTCTAGCTGTGTGATGCTGGGCAAGTCACTTAACCCCAATTATTTAGCCCTTAAAACTCTTCTTCTGCCTAGGAATGATACGTAAGATGAAAAATAAGGATTAAAAAAGAAATCTACAACCCCATCCCCATATCCATCCCTTCTCCATCCTAATTGGTCTCTTTGTCTCTAGTGTCCTCTCTTCTCTAATACTCCTCCTCTTAGCTTCTTTGAAAATATAAATCTGACCATCTCATCCCTCTTACTGTGAATCTACAAATGACTAGCCCTTGCTATGGAGATAAAATCCAAGGTCTCCAAACTAGCACTGAAAGCCCTCCATAATCCATCTTCCACCTCGCTTTTCCATATTACTTCAGATATCTGCCACACACTCTCTATGTCACTCAAATCAGCTTGCTAGTTGTTGCATAAATATGGCATTCTGTCTCCTTCCTTTAAGTGGTTACCCATGCCTGGGATACCCTCCCTTCTTCTACCATGTAGACATTTTATCTAACTTGTCCAAAACACAAGTCAGAGGTTACCACCTGTATGATGCCCTTCCTGACTCCCCCTGCACACCATGTTTGTAGCTATCTTTTTCTCTCTCTCAAAATTGTTTTGTATTGATTTGTTTCTATAAATTCTGCACCTCCCAGGTAGAGTATAAACACCTTGAAGACAACTGCTTTGTTTTGTTTTTATCTTGCTAATTACAATGCTTTGAACTTAGTAGGTCTTCAATAAGTGCTTGGTGAGTTAGACTGAATTGAACTGAACATTATCAAACTCAATTATTTGGTCCTGTAATGTGCAGGAAGAATTCAGTTTATTTTGCTTAGACCCAGAGAGGAGAACTAAGAACCAATGAATGGGAAATGCAGGGAGGTAGAGCTCTGTTTAATAAAGTAAGAGCTTCCTAATTAGAACTGTTTAATAATAGAATAAGTTACCTTTGCCACTGGAAATCCTTATCTGACAATGGCTGGATAGCCAATTGTTCAGGATACTTTGAAAGGGACAGAGACTTCAGGAGGAGTTTAAACCCAATGGCCTGTGAGGACTCCCTTTTGGCTGGAGGATCCTAGAATTCAGTACAATGTTTAGCTTGAATTGCTCTCCTTCGTCACAAACTGGGGGAGTTTCCGGCTGATTACTCTCATATAGAAGAAACAGCGACTCAAAAGCAGAAACTACTATAGTCTCTGACATTTGAGCAAAGAGTATTTGTAGCTAGTCTGTTCCTAGCTCTTTCCATCTCAAGCCCAAGATGCTTTGTGTCTACTACTATAGCTCTATCTAGTTTTTGATGCCTAGATCTGGGTCTTATCCTAAACCTGTTCTGGTTCATAACTACTTTCCTGGCTGTTGATATCTTTCTTTCTCTCTTCCTTTCTCTCTTCCTTTCTCTTTCTTTCTTTCTTTCTTTCTTTCTTCCTTCCTTCCTTCCTTCCTTCCTTTCTTCCTTTCTTTCTTTCTTCCTTCCTTCCTTTCTTCCTTCCTTTCTTCCTTCCTTTCTTTCTTCCTTCCTTCCTTTCTTCCTTCCTTTCTTCCTTTCTTTCTTTCTTTCTTTCTTTCTTTCTTTCTTTCTTTCTTTCTTTCTTTCTTTCTTTCTTTCTTTCTTTCTTTCTTTCTTTCTTTCTTTCTTTCTTTCTCTCTTTCTTTTCCTTCTATCTCAGCAACAATTCCAAGATAGAGATGCAGTGAGGGCTAGGCAATCACGGTCAAATGATTTGCTCAGGGTCACACAGTTAGGAAGTGTCTAAGATGATATTTGAACCCAAGTCATCCAGACTCCAGGCCTAGTGCTCTATCCACTGTTTTAGACTAGCTGCCCTGTCCTAATATCATTTCTAAGCCAGAGAAGCAGCAGGGACCAGGTGATTGGGGTTAAATGATTTGCCCAGGGTCACACATCTGGGAAGTATCTGAGCCTAGATTTGAACCCACATTCTTCTGACCCCAGGCCTGGCACTCCATACATTATGCTATCTAGCTTCCCTGATCTTTTCTTTAAATTAAATTCAGTGACAATCATTTCTATCTAGTTCAACATTTATTAAGCTCCTACTATGTGCAGGGAACATTGTTTTAGGTACTATGGCTACAAGTACAAAAATGAACCCAGTTCTTCTATAAAGCAATTTATGTTTATCTTTGACTATTCCCTCTCCCTCAGTCTGTCTCTTATCCAGGAGTGATATTCTAACTGCTAGGAACTGCTTGTTATTTTTCTGTGTGAGCATTTTCACTTCAGAAACTGAGAAAGGCTACAAATTGGGGCCCGATTTATTGTTTAGTTAATTGTCCAGACTTACAAACGGAATGGAGAAAATGCTAATAATGCAGATTAAAAAGTATGTTGTTTGTACATGAAACAGTTATTAAATATTTACCAGTACACTATTACCCTCACTTCTACATCCAATCAGACGCTAAAACCTAATAATTTTGATTCCACGATATTTCTCCCCATTTACCTACTTTCTCTTTCCATTTCTTCTATTTTCATCCAGATCCTTTTAGCATGAGGAAAGACTACACAGTCTAATGAAAAGAGTATTATCTCTAGTAGAGGAAGATTTGAGTTCAAATCCCAGCTCTTATTTTTTGGTGACTTTGGACAAGTTATTTAATCTTTGGGACCTCCGTTTCTTTATCAAGTGAGAAATTTCCAAATTTGAAAAATACGATAATTTTTATGGTTGCTCATTATTCTCTTGTACTATCGCAGTAGCCTCCTTTTTGTTCACTTTAAATCTATATTGATAGCTTTAATTTTCACATCATCTCATCAACTTTGTTTCCAAACGTGTCGCTCGCTATTCCCAATCTGAGAACCATCCCTTTTAACATAAAAAAGTTGAGCAAAACTAAAGCCATCAGCCAAGCCTGGTAGTAAATGCAGTGTTCTACGCCATCAGCCCCCCACCTGGTATTGCAGTAGCTTCTTAATTAGGCTGCTCAATCCAGTCTCATTTCTCTCTCATCTATCCTATCACACACCTACCAGATTAAAACTATGTATACTTCTGATTACATCCCTAAAACTCCTTTGAGAGCTCCCTCTGACCTATTGAAGAAAGACCAAATCAAAATCCTTAGCCTATCATTCAAAGCCCTCTGCAGTCATTCAGTAGCATCCATTAAGCACCTGCTACAATCTAGGCACTGTGCTAAATTGGGGATTAGACAGACAAGAACGATTCTCCCCCCTGAGCTTACATTCCATGGGAATGTATTTATTGGCCACATCTGGTACCAATCTACCTTTATTACGATTATCTCATATTATTCCCTTTCATATACTCTATAGCCTGAACTATAGGGCATAATATATCATAAATACACACCCTCTAAGGGGCAGCTAGTTTAACACAGTGGAGAGAGTACCAAGCCTGGATTCCAGAGGACCTGGGTTCAAATCTCACCTCAGACACTTCCTAGCTATATGACCCTGAGCAAGTCACTTAACCCTGATTACCTAGCCCTCACTGCTCTTCTGTCTTGGAATTAATGCTGAGGCAGAAGGTCAGGGTTAAAAAAAAATCCTCTGCCTTTCTTTTCCTGTTGTCTCTATCATTTCTACCATTGAAATCCTAGCTATCTTCCAAGCCCTAGCTCCAATGTCTCCTTCTCCTCCATGAAGTTTTCCCTGATTCCACCAGCAGAAAATTATCTGTTTCTTGCAACTATAGCTTCTTATTCTCAACTTTGCCACACGATTAACTATCAGAATAGGATCGGGACTGAGCCCATGGTTTTATTGGCAAAGGAACTCCCAAGTGAACAAACTCCCTCTGCCAATGGAGGTCAACAACACCTGTGCAATTAGAGTTTCCCAGAGTCCTAAGAAGTTAAGTGACTTGGGGCAGCTAAATGGAAGAGTGGATAGAGGTAAGCTGGGAGTTGGGAGCACCTGGGTTCAAATTTAGCTTCAGATACTTCCTAGGGCAAGTCACTTAACCCCATTTGCCTAACCCTTGCCCTTCTATCTTAGGGTTGTTACTAAGGCAGGAAGTAAGAAGTTGTGTTTTTATTTTAAAGAGGTTAAATAGCTTGCCCAGGATCACACAGTCAACCTGTATCAGAGAAAAGACTTCAATTCAGATCCTTCTGGCCCCAAGGCCAGCCCTCCATTATTAAAGCCAAGCTATTTCTCCCTGATGGAATATGGATTTTATTGATCCCCCTAATTATAAGCTTTTCAGGACAGGGACCTGCCTTATTAATCTTCCTATTCTCCTGAGGCATCTAATCTAAGCTACTATTTTACACATAGTAAGTACTTACAGATATTTACTAAATGAACTGAACTAAGTCCCATGTTTGTTTATGCTTCTTCTGGCACAGCTTCATTGCCCTGCTGCTAGTCCTGAAAAATCTACTGCATGCAAGCCACCTACTTCCTTAGCCCCAGCTAAGCGACTACGTGTCAAGGCACCCACGGCTCTGCTTCTCTCGCCAAACTCGATTCCGGAGAGGACCTTGGGGTGTTCCTGTTCTCCTCACATCCTCCCTGCCCAGAGCAGGAGCTTCGTTCTCCAAGCATGCAGATGCCCCTGAACTCACAAAGCATACAGGCTGGCAAATTCACTAACAAACCACAGAGCACTGTCATCAATTACCCAAACTAACTGGGACTTGTCCAATTAAACGAACAAACTACATTCAGGACCGTCGTGCAAGCCTCGAGAATTTATGGCAGGTGTTTTTTTGCATGTTAATTTGCCAGATCTAGTTAAGGAGCTCTAAGTCTCTTCATTCACTTGGTGCTAATTAAGCCAGTCCATTTTAGCGGGTGCTTTTCCAGTCCAGAGCCCGGTATCTGCTAATGCTGACAAGGTTGTTTGTGTGTTGTCAGCAGAGATCATACATAAGCAACAAATGAGTAACAAAAGCCTGTTATGGCTTATGAAGCACAGGAGCCAATATGGGAGTGTGATTATAGGGTGTTCTGGGCACTGAGCAGAAAAGATATTAAATGAAAAATGGCAGCGTAATATTTCCACCCTATGAAATATGACTTCTGACATGGCGTACCATGGCAAACTGGCTTAGAGGTCAGGGGGACACTTCCAAGGGAAAAATCTACCAGAAGTGGAAAGAGGAGAGGTGAAAAGCTTTGTGTGATCTTTTCAATAAGATTGAGGCAGTCCTATAAATCCAAAGGCAAGTCAAGAATCCCCCAGCCAATGTCTTCCTTCTTATATTCCTCTCCTGCCAAGATGAACATGGGATGACTGAAGAATTGTCGCCGTTTTTATTGGCGAAATTAATGCAGAGTTGCTCAAAGCTATTATTCTGCAAATATGTGGATAGACAGGAGAAAAAAAAAGAAAATGAAGATAAGGACCCATATGCAAAGAAATGATCAACGGAAGACTGAGTATATAACCAGCTAATGGCACATAAAATGCCTTGTTTGAGGTCCTACTTGAGTCTCTTGTGGAATGGGAATAAGCATATTGGAGGATCATCAAATATTCACATATAGTCTTCCTTTTACCAGGAACATACCCAAAGGCACAGGCAATAATCCAAGGGCTCTCAAAATTTTGCTCACAATGCAGTACTCTTTGCCATAAAATCATAGATCTCAAGTTGGAGCAGAGCTCAGATGCGTCTAGTACAACCCACTCATTGGAGAGGAAAAGAGACTGAGACCAGTTGAGGTTAAATGACAAAGGCTCAGAAAGTAAGAGTTGGAAGGAATCTCAGAAGCCAACCGCTTCCTTCTATGGAGGAGCACCATATGCATTTCCATTTCCACAGCACTCGTAACGAAACTCTCA
Organism: Monodelphis domestica; assembly: GCF_027887165.1. NCBI lineage: Eukaryota > Metazoa > Chordata > Mammalia > Didelphimorphia > Didelphidae > Monodelphis > Monodelphis domestica. Next base: position 68,680,778 of record NC_077230.1, read on the forward strand.
GCACATCTTTTGAGAACAATTGCTCTAGATTCATGATTTTATCCTGGCAGAAAACTCTTCATATTGACCCTCCTGGAACAGATTTAGGTCCACAATGCCCTTTAACTTACAGTCTCAAAGAGGCACTTGTTATCTCTAAGTTTACATGACTTGTTCAAGGTCACATAAGTATCAGAAGCAGGACTTCCTGATTCAAGGCGGACCCTCTTATCCTCTGTGCTAGGGCTGCCTCTCCCAGCCCAATAAATAGAATAAAAGAATATTTAATGGCTATTAAAATCAAAATTTCTGAGTGGGTTTTATGGGATAGGTTCCGATGCCGTGTTCCCAGACAGGATCTCTACATTCTCCTTTTCCCTTTTTTTTTCTCCTGTTCAAATGCTAAATGTACTCTCACCGATGATTATAATTCCATCAAAAATTTCAAATTCAGCAATGTCAAAGAGGCCAAAGAAGAGCTGTCTTGACAGCTTGGTGCTCAGAATTCTACTGATGTATGTCACCAGCCACTCAAAAACCGATCACATATGGACTCGGATAAGACACCAATAGCAAACATTACCTGGAAAGTTTATTTGGAACACTTTGTCATTTTAAAGTAATATGAAATCTAATTTTCTTATATTCTCTAATCTTCTCCATTTTATAATCAATTCTTCAACAAGTAGTTAGAGGTGGTTCTTGGGATTGTGAGGAGCCCTAGAAAAGGGAGGTCCTGGGTTCAAATTTGACCCCAATTGCTTAACCTTCATCACTCTTCTGCCTTGGAACCAATATTGGTATTGATTCCAAGATGGAAGGTTAGGGTTTAAAAAAAAGGAGTTAATAAGAACCTACTCTATTCCTAGCATTATACAAGATGCTATGGGCACAAAAGAAGATCAAGAAATAGGTCCTACCTCATGAAGAATTTATATAGGAGAAATTATACATCCTTCATTCCAATAAAGGGTTAAATATCCTGGAAGAGTAGGAAAGGGTCAAAGTAGAAGAAAAGGAACTGAATCAAGAATCCCTGTATTCTAGTGAGTTTGAAACTAACTACATTGTCTTGGACAAGTCTTTATTGTTGTTGTTTAGCCCATTCAGTCATGTCCTACCCTTTGGGGGGTGGCTTCCTTGGCAAAGATACTGGTGTACTTTATCATTTTCTTCTTCAGTCCATTTTAAATATGAAGAAAAATGAGGTAAGCAGGGTTAAGTGACTTGCCTAAAGTCACACAGCTAATAAGTGTCTGAAGCCAGGATTTGAACTCACAAAAATAAGTCCTCCCTGACTTCAGGTCCAACATTTGTCCAACATTGTGCCACCTAGCTGCCTCAGACAAGTCTTTAAGATTCTCTAAATAGATCATCTTAAGATTAAGAAATGAGTCATTTCAGATGAAAACATATGATTTATCACTTGTTTATTTGGGTATATCCTTGGGGGTTTGGGTATATTATAAGATTATTCACTTACAAAAATAAATAATATGGCAATATAGTTTATGATAATACATGTATAACCCAGATGGAATCACTTGCCAGCTCCAGGAGAGGGGAGGGAAGAAGGGAGGGAGACAATATGGATCATATAACTTCAGAAAACATGTGGATATTTGTTATTCAATTTTTTAAAAAAAGAAATGAGTCATTAGCGCCAAGGAAAATGGTAATGGACAGCACCGTTTCTTAAGCCTTGACTATAGCACTATTTGCACTATTTTGAGGCGAGCAGGATGGGTCTGTATTGGGGCTGCTGTTCATGATAAGCTTCACTTCATATCCTCCACCATTCACATTGTCTACCTCCCCCTTGTGTGCCTCCTTCCCCATCCTGACCCTCTTCTGATGCTTCATGATCCCCACCCAGGGGCTTAAACAGTCTCTAGATTGTTCCAGGCTCTAGAGTTTAAGAAGGATATTAATAAGATGGATGATGAAGAGTCTTGAGTTCAAGGCATAAGAGGATCAGCTGAAGAAAGTGGTGCTATTAAGCCTATAGGACAGAAGGCTAGTACAGGAGAAGAGGTGATGAGTATTTTCAAGTCCTTTACACATCTTTGGAACAAAACTTCTCTGTTTGGCCCCAGAAGGCAAACACAAGAGCACTGGGTGAAAGCTGCATGGAGACTGATAACTTAGACTTAATGTCAGGGAAAACTTCCTAAGAATTAGAGCTGTCCAAAAGGAATGGCCTGCCAACGGGAGATGATGAATTACTGCTCTTTGGAGGTCTTCAAGCAGAAGCTGTACGATGACTTATCAAGTAATAAAAGAAAGAATCCCTTCTGTGTGTGTTGGATTAGAGAACTGATATCCTTTTCGACGAAAATTCTGGGATTTTTCTGAACCTTCCCTCAAAAGATGGAGTATTGGACCTAGAATTGAAAAGACCTGAGTTCAAAGCTGGCTTCAGATGCTTATTAGGAGTGTCATTTAATCCTGCCTGCCTCAGTGTCCTCAAATGTAATAGGGATAAAATAGCACCTTCCTCACATAGTTGTTGCAAGGATTAAATGAGGTTTGTAAATCACTTAGCCCAATGCCTGGCATATAGTAGGTGCTTAATAAATGTCCCCTTTCTTATCACTTCCCCTCCTTTCCTTTCTCAGTTCCACTGCTAACTCTCTCCTAAACTTGACTATTTTAGCACCCATTGACTCAGTTTCTTATTCTGTAAAGGGGAGGCTTCCTTTTTTTCCCTCCTCAGTTCCACTGCTAACTCCCTTCTAAACTTGACTATTTTAGCACCCATTGACTCAGTTTCTTATTCTGTAAAGGGGAGGCTTCCTTTCTTTCCCTCCTCAGTTCCACTGCTAACTCCCTTCTAAACTTGACTATTTTAGCACCCATTGACTCAGTTTCTTACTCTGTAAAGGGGAGGCTTCCTTTCCCTTCCCTTCCCTTCTCTGTTCAGCTCCTACCTCCTTACTGACCTTGGACACATTAGTATCAGGTGACTCAGTTTCTCAACCTATAAGTAGAGGCTAATGCTGCTTTTCATTTCTCAGCATGGAAGAATAAAGGCTAAGGTGGGAACTTGGGAGTGGGGTGCAGAAGGCTCCCAGTCCTGGGGGGTGGCTGGTGGGATGCAAATGCAGCTCCTGCTTCCCCAGGATGAACAGCACTACTGGTAGTAGCGAGTTCTTGACAGACTCCAAGTAGGAGTGAATATCACTTGGCCATTCTCCAAACAGGGTGAGCAGAATGTGCCACAGCCACTTAACATTTAAAAGGGGCTTATAGCATCAATTTTTCAGCAGCACAAGCCAGTTGGTGTCTGGTGGTGATCTAGCTATGAGTCACCCCCTCTCTGATCAGCTCTCGGGAGCATTTCCACAGTCATCTATAACCCTGGCAGCATCACATTTTCTTTATTATCAGGGTCAAGAGTGCACATGTCCAAAAAATACCGATAATGAGCTTCACCCTTTGGAACACAATCTTCATTCTGGCACAGTTGCTTTGACACTCTAAAACAGTGCTTTTCCTGATTTGCTGCCTCCAGCACCCACCACCCCCTCTAACCACTTGTCTAAACCAGTAGTGGGAGGAGAGTGATGGGGCTGGGTGCAGATCATGAAGTAAGTAAGATGGGGAAGAAGGTGCAAGGGGGAGGTAGACCCTGAATGGTGGAGGGAACGAAGTTAAGCTCATCATGAACGGCAGCCTTCACAATAGCACAAATAGTGCTCTAGTCAAAGTACAAAAATGGGGCTGCCAACATGGCCGTTGCCATTTTCTTTGGAGTGAATGACTCATTTCTAAATCAAGCAACCTTGTGTAGAGTGAGCTTTTGACCTGGAATTAGGAAAGACCTGTTCAGATCCTTCTCTGACACTTAGGATCCTAGAGAAGGTATTGAAAGGGTCCTTGGGGGTTATTAAGTCTAAATTTCTTATTTTTCAGAAATGGAAACTGAGGCCAGAGGGGATAAGTGACTTGTCCAGGGTCACACTAATAAGTGCCTGTGATGCTATTCAAACCAAGGTCTCCTTGACATCAAAATCCAGAGTCCTATCTACACTGACTCACTTACTTTGTGCTCACCTGGCTGGGCTTCAGCTTAGTTTATAAAATGGGAAGGATATGGTTTGGATAATCTACTTCATGGGATTGCTATGGGAAAGGGATATGGAAAACTATAGTTTCATGTTCATCTAGTAAATATGAGTTATTTGCTTCTAAAGCTGCATGGGGTAGTGGATAGAGTTCTAGGCTTGGAGTCAGGAAAACCTCAGCTTAGATTTCCCAGCAGACCTGTGGTAAATTGGCTCTCTGTACCCTCGAACCCCTCTGCGAAGTGTCTTCTCTAATTGACAAATTACAAAATGCATGGGTGGAGAGCCTCTCAAACTGCCAGAAACATAGATCCTTCACATGTTCATACACTGGGGCAGCTACGTGGTGCAGTAGGTGAAGTGCCGGGACCTGGAGTCAAGAAGACTCATCTTCATGAGTTCAAATCTGGCTTCAGATGCTTATTGGCTATGGGACCCTGGCCAAGTCACTTAACCCTGTTTGCCTCAGTTTCCTCCTCTATAAAATGTGCTGGAGAAGGAATTGGCAAACCACTCCAGTCTCTTTGCCAAGAAAACTCCAAATGGGGTCACAAAGAATGAGATATAACTAAAACAACTAAACAACATGTTCATTTGCTATCACTGCTTTAAAAAGCAAAGCATCAGTACTGGTCGCATGCCTTGGGCTTTTTTCGCTGATTTCTCTCTTCCAAGTGATTTCGTGTACCTATGCCAAGTTTTTGTGACTCCTCTATAAATTTTAAGGAAGGTAACTTATTTTTTTTCTAGTGTATAAGGTTAAAATATCCATTATAGAATCTTAGAGGTTAAAGGGTCCTGAGGAATTATGTGGTACCATCACCCATTTCACCAATGGGAGACGCTGTGACTCAAAGAGATGATTAATGCACCAAAGGTCACACAATGACAGAGCCATAACTAGTCTCTTTAAAATGGATTTTTCTTTATGGCATCCATGCTGCAAGGATTTTTTTTCTAGCTTCTACCCGCATCATCTTTCCCTTTTAACTTACACCTATTCTTAGAAGTGGCAGTTGTCTGTGTGCATTTAGTGAAACTCCCAAGAAAAGAAAGTCTTAATTGGGAATCCTCATTTGTCACTCTCTGTGGGGGAAGGGCAGTAGGCTTCATTTAACATCACGCACACACCAAATTAGCATCTTTCCTTGATGCTTTGAGGGCAAATCTGGAATTAGGTACCTTAGATCACTAGAGAATGGTACCCAAAAAGCACAGGTCACAGGTTCAATTCTCCAATAGGACAGTTAATCTTGCTTAGAGCAAGATGGGATTCTATTGTCAGCCTCTCAAAAATGGGAAGAGTTCCTCATAAGGGAAACCAGATAAGAAAGTCTAGAAGGTCAAGCTCAGCTTCTCCCCCAATACCCAAAAAGCAATTCAAATGCATTCCCTAAAGGGAATAAGTGGCATCATCTCCATATACCAAGGATACCCCCCTACTACATACAGTAAGTGAATTCAAGTATTCTGTTGGTATTTCAGGAGGCTTGCTGGCACATTGAGTGAGACTGCTGAATTGGAATCCTTAAGACCTGAATTCAAATCTTTCCCCATCTCCTAGCTGTATGATCCTAGGCAAGTCACAGCCTTTCTTAGCCTGAGTTTATTCATCTATAAAATGTTGACAACCATAGCATCTACCCTCCAATGTTGATGTGAGAATTAAATGAGATAATATCTGTACAGCATTTTGCAAACCTTGAAATGCTATATAAATGCCAGCTAAAATTATAGCCATTTTTCAAATGTAGAACAGACTCCTAAAGGGACTACATTGATATGGCACCATTATCTAGCTAACCTTGACATTTTAAGCCCGGTTATCTTTGGGACACTTGGCAAGGCTTTGACATCTGCACTTCCAGGGAAAATGTTACCTGAAAACCTTGACGGGATGCTCTAGGATGATGAGCCAATACCAAGGGACTGGCGAGCTCATCCTCCTCTGCCCCATTTCTCTCCTTACCCCACTTCACTGCCCACAACATTTCAAACATTTCCTAAATGATATGTGCTCCTCCCTGTCACCAAAAAGAATCGAACAGTTCAAAGACTGAGTCACATCAATTTTCCAGTTTCCTTCATTCCATAAACTAACAGTTTTGAAAACCTCTTAACCGTAGCCATCAAACTGGTAGCAACAAGTGGAATGTTTCTCTGCCCCCTTGAGAAAAGAGATTCTCTAAGGAAAAGTTGTCTACAGTATGGATTTCCAACTAAAGAGTCTTCCTACAAGAAGATCTATTGCCTGCACATACCTGTAGATGGGTTGTATATTGTGCTGGACTCAACCTAATGGTATTGTCTTGTTTGGGGCATCAACTCACATGGCTGACATTTTGAGAAGTCAAAGACGTCCACTCACATCTTGTCTGCAGTATTGGGTTACTTTGGAAAGTATTTTCTCACCTGCTCTACATTTTGACCTAGATTGACATTCATTTTCAGACTGGATTCTGAATGATGTATGAAGTCTTTCAGCATGTCAGAGGAATTAACTCCCATGAAAAAAGCAATTTTGTTGGCACTTAGATAAGCCCCATTAAGAGAAAAGGAAGCTATGTGGCACAGTGTATAGAATGTCAGACCAGGAGTCAGGAAGATTCCATCTTCTTGAGTTCAAATCTCCCTCAAATACTTACTAGCTGTATGACCCTGGACAAGTCACTTAACCCTGTTTGCCTCAGTTTCCACATCTATAAAATGAACTGGAGATGGAAATGGCAAACTACTCCAGTATCTTTGCCAAGAAAACCCCTAATGGAGTTACAGAGTTGGATCTAACTGAAATGACTGTACTACAACCAGAAATAGAAAGGGGGGGAAATACTTCCTTACTTCATTCTGCTTACATCCAAAAATAATAAAAAGTTTAGAGTTTTCAGAAGACTTCACTTTCTTCTTGAAATGGCCCAATGAGGTAGGCAGGATAGATAGTATTATTCCCATTCTGCAGTGAGAAAACTGAGTCTCAGAGAAGTTAAAGAACTTGTTCAAGGGCACCTAGCTGGAAAGTTCTAGAAGCACAATGAAACATCATTTTTTTCTGACTCCTAGACTACAATCACACTCCTTATCCTAAAGGATGGTATATCTGAGGATCTATGCATTCAGAATGGCAGATAAAGGAGTGTGCACAGCTCAAGACAATTTCCTCTCCAGTGAAATGAAGGACTAGATGGTTGTCATTTGAAACTCTAGTCTATAATACATGGAACATAGAAATAGTGGAAAGGGGTTTAAGCTTGAAGTCAGGAAGATCTGGGTTCAAATCCTCCTTGGGTCCCTTACCAACTAGGTGACCCTTCACAAGCTATTTCACTTCTGTTAGTTTCAGTTCCCTTATCTATGAAATAAAGGGACTTAGACTCAATGACCTCTAAGCTCTTGTTCATGCTGAACTCTTGTGATTTGGGGAGGTTGGAAAGGGTTTAATGCACTGTACTGAACCTGCTCTAAAAATGAAAAATGTTCTGGTGAAATACAAAGAGGCCTCCCTTTTCACATTAAATACCAACCAATCATGTTGATCTCCCCTACAATTATAGGAGGAAGAATATGACAGTGAGTGCGCAGTTGTTTCCCAGCTACAGGTTATAATTGTAGATGCTTACAAGGAAGTAAGACCCAGTTAACAATAGTTTTTATTATTCAAAACAATTGCCAATCAGCAGCAGCCAGTACAAGGATTGCACAGTATGGACAAAATGTCTTCCTTCTTCCTGTGGAATTTCTGTTTACCCCATAGTACCCTCTGCTGACTAACGGGAATATTTCGGCACTGCACCACTGCGATACCAATATAGTGAAATTCCCTTTTTAGGTGGAATAGAGTTGGGGGGGGGGGGGGTGAAGAAAGGGGGGAAGAGGGAGGGGAGTTCTCTAAGTAGGAAACAATGAATAGGCATGCATCACATTAGGTATTTAAAAGATAAATATACGGCAAAAGCATGCCACAGGCGAGAAAGTTATGAGCATATTCCAATATGCAGATTATTTCAGTTGCCAAGCAAAACTCACATTCCACCCTTCTGAAATCTCTCTGTAGCTTATTTCTTTCTTGCTAAATGAATCCAGAGAGATACTGCAGAATGTTTATGACATATAAATGCTGCAGAAAAAATGCCCAGAGCAAGAAGAAAGCAGCCTTTCTATTCTTGAAAAAAAAATTAAGAATAAAAATTTCCTGGACAACTACCATAAACATTGAAGGGAAAACAAAAGAATATTAGAGAGCTATTTGTCGGTGTGTATTAGGTATAGCATCCTTTTTTTATAGGACTATAAACATTTCATGGAGGCTTAAGAAGACTGAAATGTTTAATTTACTGGTTAACGAAAATCAATATACACACAGTGTACATCCTACTTTATATCAAGTTATTTGTAGTAATAAAGGCCAACATATTTTATTGCTGGGGCACTTTTCACATCCCAAACCCTGTTTAGGGAATTAAATGGGAACAGTGAAAGCAAAATAGACATGTTCATTCTATGCTTCAGTGTCCCTGCTGAGAGTGCTGTGTTAGGAGAAGAAAGCCTGATTAATTCATGTTGAGAAGCCAGTAGGTTAAAATTATAGAATCATAGAATTTTAGAGATGGAAGAAAGGGAGAAATGAAATGCGTATGATGAATTTGGGAGAAGGATAGAAATCTGCCGTTTGAAGAAAAAAGAAACAATAGCTTAGTGACTGTCCGGGAAAGATTGGAGCATGGTTTGGTCAGGTCCGGGAGTTTTCACATGGATGATACGAGGATATTAATAGCCTCAAAGAACTGTCTTTTAACTCCCAGAGCCTTCACTTGTCCCTTTCCCCGTGTCAGAAAATGGCCCCGGGAGTCTATTATTACCCACAAACAAAAGAAACTTGGGTTTTCTATAAAATACTCCACCTTAACCACCACTAGAAATAGCCTCAGAAAACATTAAGGAACTTCACAGTCACCTCTTGGACAGTCAGGCATCACATGAATTTAGGACCTACTTATCCCTGTGGCTGTAAACTATCCCTGTTGCTAGGAAATTATAGGATTTAGAGAGTAAAAGGTCCTCAAAAGTCATCTAGTCCAAATCTTCTCATTTACAGATGAGGAAACTGAGGGAGGACCGGAGAAATGAATCCTGTTGCCCAATGGGACACTAGTCATAAATAGAAGGGACAAGATTTGAACCCTGACCTTATGACTACAAAGCCGATACTCTTCTTCTGTGTATTTAAATGACTTATAATTAATAGTCATCATTTTCAAAGGAATGTAATATCTCATTTTCAATCATTAAATGTTTTTATTTTTAATAGCAGAGACAAAAGCAGCTTAAAAATATAGCCAACTGTCTAAGCCCACATCAGAATATTTTTGTGAAGGAATAGGTAGGTAAGAAAACATGTTTGTATAAGTATTGCATAGATAGAGTAGCAAATTTATTATAATGTGGTTTTTCATTTTATTTTTCTCAGTTACAAGTAAATAAACATTTTGGGCATTCATTTAAGAAGAATTTAAGTTAGAAATTCTCTCCCTCCTGCTCTCCTCAACCCTTTCTTTGAGAAGACAAGCAATTTGATCTAGATTATACATATGTAATAAGCATTTCCATATTAACCATCCTGTAAAAGAAAATGCAGATCAAAATAAGAATAATAAAGTTTAAAAAGTATTCTTCAATCTGTGTTCATATTCCATCATTCATAAGTCCTTTGGAATTGCCTTGCATCATTGTATTGAAGAGAATAGCTACGTTATTCACAATTAATCATCCTTACAATACTGCTGTTACTCTATACAGTGTTTTCCTGGTTCTAGTCATTTCACTTTGCACCAGTTCAATGTAAGATTTCTTAGTTTTTCTGAAAGAATTCTGCTCATCATTTCTTATAGCACAATAGCATTCCATCATAATCATATACCATAATGTGTTCAGCCATTCCCCAATGCATTACACTATTCCATCAGTTAGCCAGTTTATTTGTTAGCCAAAACTAGATTGTTTTGATGATTACAGTTTTGCATTATAGTTTGACGTCTGGAACTGCTAGGTAACAGTCCTCCGTGATTTTTCATTGATTCCTTGATATTCTTGACCTTTTGTTCTTCTAGATAAATTATGTGGGTTTTTTAGCTCTATAACATTTCTTTTTTGGTAATTCGATTGGTATGGCACTAAATAAGCAAATTACCTTGGGGATAAATGTAATTTTTATTAAATTGACTTGGTCTACTCATGAGCAGTTAATATTTCTCTAATTGTTTAGATCTAACTTGATTTTTGTGAAGTGTTTTTAAATTATGGTTTTTATGATTTGCCATATACACTCAAGAAACAGATATACTCCTCCCTGTTCTCATTCAGTTTTCTTCAGAGGTCTGTCATATCTATGGTTTCCAAAATTCTATTCATCTCCTTAACTTCTTTTTTTTTTTAATCTTATGGTTAGATTTATGTAGTTCTGAGAAGGAAAAGTTGAGGTCTCCAGTAGTATAGCTTTACCATCTATTTCCTCTTGTAACTCATTTAACTTTTCCTTTAAGAATTTGGATGGAATGCCATGTAGTGCAAGTAGGTTGAATATTGATATGTATCTTTTAGCAAAATATAATTTCCCTTATTATCTCTTTTAAATAGGTCCATTTTTTTCTTTTCCTTTGTCTAAGAACATGAACGTTACCCCCTTTTTTTTAACTTCAGCTGAAGCATAATAGATTCTACTCCAGTCCCTTATTTTCTCTCTTTTTAAAAAATCCTTTCCTTCTGTCTTAGTATCTATACACTATTTATTCTAAGGCAGAACAGTAAGGGCTAGGCCATTGAGGTTAAGTGATTTGCATAGCTAGGAAGTATCTGAGGCCATATTTGAACCTAGAACCTCTTGTCTCCAAGACAGAACCATCTAGCTACCACTGTGTCTCTCTGTTTCAAGTGTATTTCTTGTAAACAACATATCATTGGATTCTAGTTTTTAATTCATTATGTTATCTGCTTCCAATTTATGGGTGAGTTCATCCCATTCACAATTGGTTATGATTATTATTAACTGTATATTTCCCTCCTATTTTCCCCTATTTTATTCTCTCTCTCTTTCTCTCTCTCTCTCTCTCTCTCTCTCTCTCTCTCTCTCTCTCTCTCTCTCTCTCTCTCTCTCTCTCTCTCTCTCTCTCTCTCTCTCTCTCTCTCTCTCCTCTTTCCTTCCTCCTCTTTTGCTGCCAGTCACTGACTCCTTTAACCCATTCTTCCCTTTTCTCCTTCTCTTACTATTTTCCTATAGGGTAAGATAGATTTCTCTACACAACTGAGTATGTTAGTTATTTGTTCTTTGGGCCAATTCTGATGGGAATAAGGTTCAAATATGGCCCACAATGCCCCCATCTTCCCCTCCATTATAAAAGCTCTTCCTTTTGAATTTCTTTTATGTGAGACAAAATTTCCCCATTCTTTCTTTTCCTTTCCCCTTCTTCCAATGAATCACTCTTTCTTATCCCATCATTTTAATTTTTTTTTAATTATCCCATCTCATTCAACTCATACCCATTCCCTCTGTCAGCATATATTCCTTCAAACTGCCCATATCTTGATAAAGTTCCTGGGAGTTACAATTAACATCTTCTCAATAGGAATGTAATTTCTTAAAAATCTTTACCTTCTGTCTTAGAATCAATACTGTATATCATGGTTCCAATCAATACTGTGTATTGTGGTTCCAAGGCAGAAGAGCAGTAAGGGCTAGGCAATGGGGGTTAAGTGACTTGCCAAAGGTCACACACAGAGTTGCCCAGCTGCCCCCCAGAATGTAAATATCTTAACTTTATTGATTTCCTTATGGCATTTCTTTCATGTTTACCTTTTTATGTTTCTCCCAAGTCTTGTATTTGAAAGTCAGATTTTCTATTCTGCTCTGGTATTTTCGTAAAAAAAAAAATGTGAATGTTCTTTATTTTATTAAATACCCATTCTTTTTCCCTGATGGATTATGCTCAGTTTTACTAGTCATTCTCGGATACAATCCTACTTCATTGCCTTACAAAATATAAGAATCTGAGCCCTGATGCTTTAATGTGGAAACTGCTAAAACTTGTGTGATCTTGACTGTGCCTACATCATAATGCAATTGTTTCTTTCTGTCTGATGGCAATATTTGCTCCTTAACCTGGGAGCTCCAGAATTTGACTATAATATTTCTAGGAGTTTTCATTTGAGGATCTCTTTCAGGAAGTGATTTGTGGAATCTTTCAATTTCCATTTAACCTCTTTTTCTAGGATATCAAGACATTTTTCCTTGATAATTTCTTAATGATATCTAGGTTCTTTTTGGAACATGTGCTTCCAGTAGTCCAATGATTCTAAAATATCTTTTCTTGGGGTGTTCATTGACTAGTGAATGGCTGAGCAAATTGTGGAATCTGAATTTGAAAATACTATTGTGCTGAAAGGAATGATGAATGGGAAGAATTCCATGTGAACTGGAAAGAACTTCAGGAATTGATGCAGAGCAAAATGAGCAGAACCAGGAGAACATTGTACACAGAAACTGACACATTATAGCACAATTGAATGTAATGGACTTCTCTACTAGTAGCAATTCAATGATCCAGGACAATCCAGAGAATTGTCTTATCTTTCTGATAAGTATCAGAAAGAACGCTATCCACATCCAGAGAAAGAACTATGGGAGTAGAAATGCAGAAGAAAAACACATAATTGGTCACATGGTTTGATGGGGATATCATTGGGGATGTTGACTTTAAATGATTACTCTATTGCAAATAGGAATAATATGGAAATATATTTTGAATAATGATACATGTAAAACCCAGTGGAATTGTTCATTGGCTCCAAGAGGGGGAAGGAAGGAGGGGAGGGAAAGAAGATGAATCATGTAACCGTGGAAAAATATTCTTAATTAATTAATTAATTTTTAAAAATAAAACAAATAAATTATCTCTCCTTGATCTGTTTTTTCAGGGCAATTTTTAAGTGAATATTTCACTTTTTTTCTTTTTTCCTTCTTTTGATTTTGAAAATTGTTTCTTGGTATCTCATGGAGTCATTAGTTTCCACTTGTCTAATTCTGATTTTTGAGAAATTATTTTCTCCAATGAATTTTTTACCACTTTTCTCACTTGAAAAATTCCATTTCTTTAGGCATTTTTTCTTCAGTGGATTTTTTTGCCCCTTTTAATATGCTCTTTGAGGCTCTTTTCATAATTTTCTTACATTATTCTCATTTCTTTTCCCAATTTTTCCTCTACTTTCATTTTATTTTTAAAATCCTTTTTAGTTTTTCCAGGAATTCTTTTGAGGCTTACAACAATTCACATTTTTCTTTAAAGCTTTGCAATGTAGCTGTTTTGACTTTGTTGTCTTCTTCTGAGTTTGTATCTTGCACTTTGCTGTCACCATATGACTTTCTTTGAGGAAGCTCTTTTTTTTTGTTGCCTGCTATGTTTTCTGACCTAATTCCTGACTTTTAACTTTATGTTATGCTCCTGGAGTGGAGGGGGCACAAACACAGCCCTCTTTATGGGGACACCTACAGTTGCCCACCAGAGTTTACTACTAGAAAGCCATAGGGACTAGGGGGCAGAGTTGTTCCCCTCCCTCTCTCCATGTGCCTCAGGACATTTCTCACTTCCCCCCACCCCCACCTTTCTGCTCAGCAGCCCAATGGGAGCATTTCTTCCCTCCCCTGTCTGGAGTAAGAGGCACTCACATGCCACATGAAGGTGTGGTACAGATGGCAGCCTGTTGAGTCTATGGTGAAGATGATCCCTGTGGTAGGGTTGGAGTGGAGCTAGGTTTGAGGGAAGCAGAGCTCATAGCATGGCACATAGCTGGAGGAGAGTAGAGTTTGAGGGGAGTGAGAGCTGGGGCCACTCCCCTCCCCCTCTTCACGTGCATCTCTCATCATCCACCCCTCTGCCCAGCAACCCAATGGAAGCACTTCCTCCCTCCTGTCTGGGATAAGAAGGGGGTCGGGGGACAAGGTGGGGGAGTGGGGCTCAGCACTCAGCCTCTAGTGGGGGGGGTAGGCATGGTACTCAGTCTGGGGAATGGGGTGGGAGCAGCGCCTGGCACTCTTTCTCTAAAAGGTTCACCATCACTGGTCTATAGGCTGAGAGTTTCTGAAGCTACTGCTAATTCCCCCAGGTGATCCAGAGAAGGCAAGGGTAGTAGTCTAGTAGTCGTGATCTCTGGCAGAGCTGGAGTTAAAATGGATATAATTGGGAGGGATGAACTGAGTAACTATATTATGTTGGGGGTTATTATGGATAATGAAGCAATATAAATATTGAACCTATATGCACCAAGAGTTATAGCATTCAAATTTTAAAAGGAAAAACTAAATGAAATATAGATAAAAAATAGATAACAAAATAATAATGGCAGTAAATTTGAATTTTCCTCTCTTGGAACTAGATAAATCTAACAAAAAAAATAAATATGAAAGAAGATAAGGAGAAGAATAGAACCTTAGATAAGTTAAATAAGATAGATATCTAGAGATCTTAAACACACTTGCATGAGGGTAGTAGTAGATCTAAACTTGAGCATACACATAATCCTTAGTTTCTGGTGGGACAACAATGGTTTAGAGAGCACAAATGTTTGGCAAAAGTCTTACTTTAACACTTATCATACTTTTACATACTCTAGAATACATACAGCATTCTAGAAGGGTTGTGGCATTGGAACAAAGTTCCATGGATATGACCACCCTGGAAAGATTTGGTTTTGAAAAGAGTGCAGTCCTGGTAACAGATTGTGTCTGCTGTCTAAGGACCAATCTAGTTAAATATGGCTCTGGTGATATATATTAACTAAGAACCAGATGAGTTGAACTGATCAAATTAAGTACTAATAGGAGCATGGAAAAACAGACCTAATATTATATTGCTAGAGCAGCTGTGTATGTAAGAAAATATTCATGGAAGCTTTGTTTGTAATGACAAAATAGGAGAAATGACTGAATAGACTGTGATATATGAATGTAATGGATTACATTATTAGAAATTACAAATAGTAGAAATCTAAAGAAAATCAGGGAAATATATAAAGAGATCAAAAGAGAATAATAGTGAATACTGTGGTTACATTTTTTTAAACAGCCACAAAATGAAGAGAAAAAATATCAAAGTAAGACAAATCTAAAGGGAACTCAAAAACAGAAGATGTTCTATTAGCAAACATATATGATTTATATATTTTAAATAAATTGTAAACAAAGTGGAGTTTGTGATTTTACACGTATTTTTATGCCCTTGTTTAATTGTTTTTTCATGGTTGTGTATAATTTTTTTTTAATTTGAGAAAAAAAAGAAGCTATTGCTGCTGTTTCTAATGAAACCATTCCCAAGTCATATAGTCTGTGTTGCAGACTCTTGACTCTGCATCCCACCAAAACTTCAGTGGCAGACAGACCTTTCTTGCTGACTTCCTAAGTTGTCTCAGAATTGAGACCAGATCCCCTACTACCCTGTGAATGGCCACAAGCACTCCTCTTTGCCCTGGAACCACGACCTGGGCCCCAACTCCTCTGAAGCCTCAAGTGTTATCATTCCTTTTGACCCTGAACCTGTAACCCCAAACTGCAGAGAGCAATGCAAGAGGGTCCTGAATGCAGCACCAGCAAAGTGTCTCTTGCAATCTCTTTATCCAAATCTCCCAAAATCTTTGGGCTGAGTGCTCCCAAGGTTGCTGCTGCCACCAATGCTGCTGCCATCCCCAATCACATAGGCTTGTCTGTGTTTTCAGGGTCTACCCCCACCCTGGTGAGACAGATCTTTCCTGCAGACTTCCTAAACTGTCTTTTGCAGGAAAATTGTTTCACCCAACTTTTTGTTGGTTCTGCTGCTCCAGGATTCAATTTGAGGCATTATTTTAAAAGTTGTTTGGAAAGGAACCGAGGCAAGCTTGACTGAGTGCTTTCCTGCCCCACCATTTTGGCATCTCCCTCTATGTGATATGCTTTAAAGTTTAAGGGATAGTATAACTAGTCCCACTCCCCTCCCTGCAACAAAATATCTTCATCAAAATTCTTATGTACTCCAAGGAAGAGAAGAAGGACTCACATATACAGAATTCTTTCTAATAACTTCTTTTTGCATTAGCAAAGAACTGGCAACTGAAGGAGGTTCTATCAATTAGGGAATGGTTAAGCAAATTACAGCATATGCATATCATGGAATATTCTAATGCCCTAAGGAATGGGGCAAAAGGCATAGTTCCAGAGAAACCAGCAGAGATATGCACATCAATGTGATGCACTGAAAAGATATGGAATGAAATGAGAAGAATCAGGAGAGAACTTCATAAAATGAGAATAATATTTTGAAAATAAACAACTCTGATAGATTTGAGAACTATGAAAGTTCTCAAAGAACTGATGATGTTATGCTTTTGAAACAGAAATGATAGATTCAAGAGGTAGAATAAGACATGCATTTTGTAGACATAGCCAAGGTGGGAATGTTATGCTTGACTATAAATATTTGTTTCAAAGACTTTGGGTAAAGGGTGGCAGGAGAGAGAGAAGATAAATACTTATTAATTAAAAATGAAATAAATGATTTTAAACCCACCATTTATCATTGATGTTCACAAGTCTCCAAAGTAACTTTGCCTTCCATTGAATTAAAAAGCATTATTTGAACTGGGAAGAGTGATATATTGGTAAGCTATAGCAAAGATTAGTTTCTATAATTAACTAACACTCCCCAGTGATCCTCAGCAGAAAGCAGGAACCTGAAGAAGCAGCTACCCAGAGATAGACAAAATTTTATTGGAGGAGAAGAAAAGAGTGTGAAGATGGCAGACATAGGGCACATGAGGACAGCTCAAAGACTTTTAAGTCATTCACCCACAGAGGTTCTCAGCTGAGAGAAACCCTAGAAGTTGCTTTTGTTCTTCTAAGGCCTGACAATATCTACAAATAATCAGACAAGTTATTTACAGCAATGACTAATCGTACAAACTAATTCTGGTTAGTGTCTTAAATGGCCACTGCGTCAGTTCTCCAAGATGAAGTAATGCAGAAGGAAGTACTATAGGCTGAGATGAAGGACCCTTTGAGACTAAGAGCTCTAACATTTTTACATTTTAGCCTGAAGTCTTTACATTTGATGACTTTCTTTGTAGGGTATTATAATGCCATTCGATTATTAATTCTTGCATGCATGCATGCATTCAAAAAAGATTTTGCTAGGCACAATGAGAGAAACAAAAGTGAATAAGGCATGATCCCTGTCCTCAAAGATTTTATAATTTAGTAAGGGAGATGAGGCAAATTCAGAAATAATTCTATAAGTCTGTGATAAACACTGTAGGATAAAGTAAATGCTAAAAGAATTTAGGGAAAGGCCAATAACTTCTGACTGGGAGGATCATTGAGGTGTTTGATGCGGTGCTTTGAAGGATGGAGAAAACCTTGATAGGCCAGGGTTATGTGGAAAGAAAGGTATTGAGGAATTGTAAGCAAAGGGAACCATGGTATAGTCTAGAGTGTCTGGAGTGTTCCATATATATAAAGAATTCCTAGGAACAAGTTAGGGGAAAAGAAGAAGAAATGTCAATGATGATGATAAGCCCCAGGTAGGCTGTCCCAAGCTAGTGAAGAGAGAAATGTTGAGATAGAGAAGGGGACTACAGAGAGAGCTTGACTTGCATTACTTTATCCTCATAATTCTGCCCTATCTTCAGTAGAAGAGGTTACATGCTAGATGTAAAAGGGATAGAGTGGGACTGGGAGGAAGGGGGGGATAAGGAAAGTGAAACAGTTTTTAAACTTTTGCTTGACTGAAATTCTTACTTGGAATGCCATCTGCCCCTGCCTGTTCTTGTCCTGGTCTCTGCTTCAATTTCAAGTTTCCCAAGTGCATGACTGTCTCCCTTCTGGGGAGTTTGCAGGATCCATATTTTTCATTAGGAACAAAGCCTAAAATGTCCAAGACTGGTTGGAAAAAGAATAACAGATGGCCGTCTCTGCATTTGTCCAATGATGACTGTGAACACCTCTACCCCCACTGTGCGCAGCATCTCTCTATGACTCATGGTTTTTGTGACTCCTTTGCTAAAGAGCTATACTCTAGAAAAAGGCTGATTGCAATAGATTTGCAGTGTGGCAGCTGCTTTCATGGTGAATGCTATTCCACACTGTAGCTTCTCTGTCCTCTTAGTAACCTCTAGTCAGATACTCCCTCTTGGCTGTTTAATACCAAAGAGAAGGACAAGCCCTAGCTCATTTTATGACTTGGGCTACGAGACTTTTTAAACAATGTCCTGCTCCTTTTCTCTCCCTCTAAGCAAGGGATAATTAATTATCTGGATATATGTGATAAATTATGTGGTCTCCCTTGGTTACCTCAAAAGGCAAGCTACTGCATTAGAAAGGCTGAACCCATATGTTCTCCTTTCTTAACTACCTTCCCCAAGTAGGCAAGTTTCTGGGACTTCCAGAGGAAGTACTTTGAAGGGAGGAAGATGAATACCAAAAGGGAAAAGGGTAGGAAGAGATGACCCAAGAAGCCGGTCTCCTGGGTACCCAATCTATCCCCAGTGGAAAGAGCATCATTTCCTGAGGTCCTATCAGAAGTTGCTAAGCCCTGTGTTATCTCTATCGTTTCCCATTCCATCTTCCCGGACTTTGATCATGAAGTCTTAATATCGGTGGCCAACAATTCTTTGGCATTATCCAACCCATCCACAGTCACTGCCCCTTAGCTAGAACAAAAGCAAAAGTCATAGGGATTGGTAGACAGCAGCAGTGTATCTGTCATGAGGAAAACCATCCATTAACTAGCTTGAAGAAATCCAGGAGGCTTTAAAAAGAATTGTCCGCCATTCGCAGTTTATTCTTACACATCACAGAGATCTCACACACTGGCTCAAACTCTGTGTTTTAGTTCCAACCCTCTGACCTCGTTTTTTTGCCTTCTATTAAATTGTCAGTATTGGCTAATACTTCTCAAAGAAAGCAGGGAAAGTAAAAAAAAAAAAACAAGCAAGCAAGCATTTCCAGGTCTAATGAGAAACTTAAATTGGCATAAGGAAATAGAATATGTATGTGCCTGTGTCTGTGTAGAGTCCAAGATGAGGATTCCAGGGCAAAGCAATTCTGTTGAAACAAGCGGAAGACGCCCAGTCCTCCAAGACCAGGATGCAGACAGTGCCTGAGGTCAACAAGGAAAGGATGTTAGCAATGTGCTTCTGTCACATCTCATACTGTACCTACATTAGGAGACCAAATCCGTCTATCGCAGAATCCATAAATCAGCTGCTGGGCTTGGCACCAGGGCTGCTGATATGTCTGCTACTTCTGACATAATTCACTTAGTCAGGAAACATAATGCAGGCGGTAGCCAAGGCTGCCTGTCAGCAACACATCACTGATGCTTAAGTCCCTGGGAGTATAAAGTTAACCTCTTATTGTCTAAAACTGACTTTCAATTAAGCAATTTAATTAATGAAAATTTATTACTTTCAATTAAGTCAATTTCATTTCTCTTCCGGCCTTGTAGATCAATAGTTATCAGGGACCTCAGAACCCATCCAGTACAATTCCTTTATGCTACAAATGAGGAAACAAGCCCAGGGAAATTAAGTGATTTGCCCAAAGTCATACCAATAAGAAATATCCGAGGCAAGATTTGAACCAATGTTCTCTTAACTCCAGAACTAATGATCTTTTCACAATACCAAATGGAATTTAAAAAAAAAATCTAAAGCAAAAACCCGGGCATATTAGTTTGGACCTATATTCCCAGAGACAGAAAGAAATCAAGTCAGTCTTAAGAAAAAGTGAGAAAGGATAATTTTAAATTTTGATAAAGATATCAGGGGAAAGATTCCTTCATTTCATAAAAGGCTAGACTAGATGACCTCTAAGGAGCCTTCTAGCTCTAAAAGTGTGTGACTTTAATCGTGTACTTCCTAGGGCGCTCTAGACAAGGCACTTAATATCTGTGGATCTCAATTACTTCATGGATAAAATAAGAGGGTTGGTCCAGATGGCCTTTAAGCTCACTTCCATCTGTAACATTCCATGATTCCATGCCTGATTAGAAACCACAATATTGGAGCATTGTTTCTCTGAGGGACAATATGCATCCACGCCATAATATTAGTAAGTGGAGGCTTTGAGCTGAATTTTTGGTAGGCTGGTAAATTTTGGGTGGTTGGACAAAGGCTGTATCTGGAAAGATATCATTTCCTTTTCACTGGCTCAGAAAGACAGAACTTTCTTATTTTTCAAAATACTTTCATGTTTGTTATTTTATTTTTTATTATCTCATCCTCACAACAATCTTCAAAAAGTTAGTATGGCAAGTTAAACCAACAGGTGGAAGTTACAGAGATACAACTTTTGGCTCAACATGGGGAAGAATTTCTAATAATTAGAATTGTATGTATGTATATAGCCTGCCTTGTGGAGAAGCAGGTTGGTAATTTTCAAGAAGAAATTGGATAATAGTAACAGCTCACACTTAGACAATGCTTAAAGGTTTGCCTAGTTTTTCATCATAACAACTCTAGAAGGAAGGTGCTGTAAATATTATTATGCCAATTTTACATGGAAAGAAACTGAGGCAGAGAGATAGGTTTCTTGACTTCCCCATGCTTACAACAAAAAAAAAGCTTATGCAATTGGGTTTTAAGCACAGATCTTTTAACTCCAAGATCACTGTTCTTTTCATTATACCACATTTGAGGTAATATATTCCATTTAGAGGATTTCTACACCACAGGATGACAGTACCTTCCAATTTTTTGATTATGCATATTATCAGTAAAAATAATTTCCAAGCATGTGCCTCCAGTATATTTGTGTTTATCTATTTATAAATTATAGACATGTATCATACCAATAATTTTACTATAATATATATGAAAATTATAAATTATAAAAGGATGAATGAAAAATGAAATAATACTTGATCCTGGAGTCAATAAGAAAACATTGGCATTTATTGAGTAGAGAAGAGTATGATCACACCTGTGCTTTAGGAAAACTACTTTGGCAGCTGTTCAGGAGATAGATTGGAGAGAGAGAAAAGACCTAAAATAGGAAGACTCACATTGTAAACTTGGGTATGTGTAGGATGCAGATGCCTTTCATAGAAAGGGAAATTCAGAAAAACGATGGGTTTGAGGGAAAATGTGATATAATCAGAGCCTGTCTATACCTGCTCTTCCTTCATTATTCATTCTTTTAAAAAAAAAAAACCTTACTTTCTGTCTTAGAACTAATATTGTGTATTGGTTCTAAGACAGAAGAGAGATAATGTAGGTTAAGTGATTTGTCCAAGGTCACACAGCAAGGAAATATCTAAGGTCACATTTGAACCCAGGACTTCCCATATGTAGGTCTGGCTCTCAATCCACTGAGCCACCTAGCTTGCCCCAGACTGTTCATTCTTTCTTATCAAAAAAAAAAAATATATGTGTTTTGGGGATGAGGAATTGGAAAGGAAGTGAGCAATCACTCACCAGCAGTTGTCCCAGAGTGTCAAATCAAACCCATGCTGAGTGGAAGACATATAGTGGTCACAAGGGTGATGGTATAAGGACATTTGGGGTGAAGGGAGAGGATTTAGAATTCTGTCTGCATAGATGCTGAGGCTTCTTGGTTCCATACCTGGCATAGCCAAACGGGAGACCAGCAGGAGGAAGAGTGGATAACTGTGGGATGTGACCCATTTTCCTATACCTGGTTAACCAGGCACACTTCAGGATCAAGCCAAACCCCACTTTTGAGATGAGCAGTTTAGGTGACTTTTAAAGCCTTTTGTCAACTTAATAATCAATGATTCTGATTAGTAAGCACTAATCATCAAAACAGTCTGGTATTGGTTAAGAAATAGAATAGTGGATCAATGGAAAAATTAGATACACAATATCCAGGGTAAATGCAAAATATTGTTTGATTAACCCAAAGACTCCTGGGATAAGAGCTCACTATTTGAAAAAAAACTGCTGGGAAAACTGGAAAACAATATGGAAGAAACTAGATATAGACCAATTCCAAGATAAGGTCAAAATGGGTATATGATTTAGACATAAAGACTGATACCATAAATAAATTAGAGGAACATAGAATAGTTTACGTGTCAGATTTTTGAAGGGAAGAATTTATGACTAAATAAGAGATAGAGAATATCATAAGATATAAAATGAATAATTTTTATTATATTCAATCAAAAAAGGTTTTGTACAAACAAAATCAATGAAACTAAAATTACAGTCATCTCTCACTATATCATGGTTCACTTGTAGCAGTTTCACTGTATCACAGGTTTTTAAAATAATATCTATCTAATTCTGTATCACAGAGTTTTTGCTATATCATGGGATTTTGTGGATTAATACCATACTGTACACAATGGAAATGCAGTAAACCATTATCGCTTGCACAAGTTTGCCAGTATGAGATTGTACATGGAATGAAAGGTGACCAACCCCAACACTGTGTTCTGTATCCTGAGTGCTTATTGGTTCCATGTTTATGAGTGTAGGAAAGGTTTATAGGAGAGTGGGAAGGGTTTACAAAGCCTTGAAATATATATAAATAATAAAATAAATATAATGCTGCTACTTCATGGATTTTCATCTGTTGCAGAGGTCTCTGGAACATAACTCCAAGGATAGGTGAGAGATCACTGTGGAAGGGAAACAACAAAGTAGAGGAAAATTTTATAATAAATTTCTCTGTTAAAGATCTAATTTCTCAAATGTATAGAGAACCAAATAAAATGTATAAGAATACAAGTCATTCTCCAATTGACAAATGGTCAAAGGATAAGAAAAAACAGTTTTCAGATGAAGAAATCAGGACTATCAATAACCATATGAAAAAATATTCTAAATCATTTTTGATCAGAGAAATGCAAATTAAAACAACTCTGAAGTACCACCTCATACATATCAGATTGGCTAATATAACTGTAAAGGAGTGATATATGTGAAGGGGATGCAAAATCAGGTCACTAATGCATTATCAGTGGAGTTGCAAACTGATCCAATGACTCTGGAGGGTAATTTGGAACTAACTATGCCCAAAGGGAGACAAAACTGTGCATACCCTTTGATCCTATTATGCCACTACTAGATCTGTATCCCAAAGAGATCAGAAAAAAAGGGGAAAGGACCTACTTGTACAAAAATATTTTTAGCATCTCTTTTTTTGTGGTGGCCAAAAAATTAGAAACTGAGAAGTCCATCAATTAAGGAATGGCTGAATAAATTGTGGTATATCTTGGTGATAGAATACTATTATGCTAGGGCAGTTAGGTGGCTCAGTAGATAAGAGGGCCAGGCCTAGAGATGGGAAGTCATAGGTGCAAATATGGTCTCAGATACCTCCTAGCTGTGTTACCTTGGGCAAGTCACTTAACTCTCATTGCCTAGCCTTTACTGCTCTTTGGTCTTAGAATCAATATATAATATTGATTCTAAGACAGTAGATAAGGGTTTTTTTAATACTAATACTGTGCTGTAAGAAGTGATCGGGACAATTCCAGAAAAAGCTGGAACAATCTTCACGAACTAATGCAGAACAAAATAAGCAAAACCAGGAGAATAGTGTACAGCAATATTGTGCAATGATCATGTGAAATAGATTTAGCTACTCTCAGCAATACAATGATGCTGGATGATTCTGAAAGACTTATGACAATGAATGCTATTCACCTCCAGAGAAAGAACTGTTGGAGTCAGGTGCAGATCAAAGCTTATGATTTTCACATTAAACTTATTCATGTTTTTGGGGGGGTTTGGCTTTATATAAGTATTCTCTTACATCAGTGACCAATATGGAAGTATGTTTTATATGATAATGCATGTATAAGTGAGATAAAATTGCTCACCATCTCCAGGAAGGGGTAGGGAAAGGATGGAGGGAGACAATTTGTATCACATAACTTCAGAAAACTTAAGTGGAAGATGTATTACTTGTAACAGGTAAAAAATAGAGTATCTTTGAATAAAAAATAAGAATAGTAATAAGAAAAAAGTAAATGATTCTGGACTTAATGGCTACCTGGCCTTGACCTGTTTGAGCTTCAATTTCCTTATCTGTAAAATGGGGAATTTGGACTAAAAGACCTCTAAGGATCCTTCCTGTCTTAATCATCTATGATAAAGAAATGAAGTCCTAAAATGATTAGCTGATTTGCCCAAGTTTACAGAGTCATTGAGTGACTGAGTCACCAGTGATGCGTTTTTATCTTCTTCCCCCTAGACTTCTTTGATTGCTCACCAATTATAATCATTGGATTCCATTTCTCCCATGAAGTGACGAGTGGAGAAAAGAAGCTGATTTACTCCAAAAAGGCACAGCCTACATACACTTGCACCTTTGAGGAGACAGTGTAAGGGAGAAAGACTCTATGTTACATGTATGACCAGGCTTATATAGCCAGGAGGATTCCTGAACCTGGATACACAGCAGAGGTTAGGAATAAGGGACAGGGCTGGGAACCAAGATGCCACAGTGATTCGCACACAAAAATGAATGATTCTCCTATTTCTAGCATGCTTTAAGTACAGTGGAGGTGACTTTTCCCAGCAATTATACAGCCAAAAATATGACTTGTTTACTCCAGTTTACTTTAGAAGCTGGACTCATATCCTGTTGTCCCAAAGAATCCAAAAGGGGGTCATGAAAAGGTTTTTTCTTGTTGTAGTACAAAACATACCCTACGTTTAGGTAACAGATGTCTTTCTAAATATGCCAGAATCTATTTAGAAGAGTGCAACCAAGATGATGAGGTTACTCGATTCCTTATCATATAAAGACTGGTTGAAATAAAGACTGGGAATGTTTAACTTGGTGAAGAGAAAAGAGAGAATAATAGTATTTCCAAATAGTTTTAAACATGTCATTTTAAAAAAGAGAATGGTAGTCAAAAAGAAGATATTTAGCAGTGATGATAGGTGGAAGCAACAGGAATGTTGATTTCAGTTAAATATAAAAAAGAACTTTCTAATAATCAGAAATGTCTAAAAATGGAACAGGTTTGCCTCAAAAAGTCATGTGCTCTCCAGCACTGAAAGTCTATAGAAACTAAATGAGCACTTTTTGGAAATATTGCAGAGAAGACTCTAACTTCAGTGGAGGCTGGACTCTGAGATTTAGTCAATAAACATTTACTAAATAGTTACTTTTGCCAAATAACATGATCCTACAAATATTGACTCCTCAAGTCACATGATCTATGCCTATCTCAGCCATGCATAGAGATGGCCACATTCTATATCTCCCCATTACCCACAAGAATTTCACTTCTCAATCAAAAACTCTGACATTCATATATCTTACCAGTTCTCTGTCATTCTATTTTTCTCTATGGCTCACCCCTCTTAGATTGATTCTTTATACTCGTAACAACCTCCAATCCCTCCAAGTCTTTGGTCAGTATTTTCTCAGGTCTTTACCTTTTTTACTGACTTCATTTCCCTTTTGCCAATCTTGATCCTATAATTAACCAATTTATACTCACAAATATCTGATCACATCATTCTTCTACTCAATCAACCCTAGTGACTCCCTAATGCCTCTCAGATCAAATATAAACTCTTCTAATGGGCATTTGTTGCCAAATAGTCTTTTCAAATTCATTATATATTACAACCTATTCCTATATTATATGCTCCAGACATACTGGTTTCTCTGTTTATCACACACAGCTCTCCAGTATCAGTTTCTGTACCTATGCTCTGGCTCATCCTCCATGCCTGGCAATCACTTTCCTCATCTTTGCCTCATAAATCCTTCTCTTTCTTCAAGACATAACTCAATCCCCACTTTTTATGTGAAGTTTTTGTGATTGTCAATTGTTGGTCTTTCCTCCCAAACTATATCCTATTTATTTTATTTTAATTTAATATATGTATACACACACAC
This sequence comes from Monodelphis domestica, assembly GCF_027887165.1. NCBI lineage: Eukaryota > Metazoa > Chordata > Mammalia > Didelphimorphia > Didelphidae > Monodelphis > Monodelphis domestica. The sequence goes on from NC_077230.1 coordinate 68,706,722, forward strand.
ATACAAACATGTACTGTTTCCCTAAATAGAATGTAAGCTCCTTGATAATAGGGATTGATTCTTTTTTTTTTCATATTTGTATCTCACTGCCTACCACAATGACCACGCAAAGTAGACATTTAATAAATGCTTGTTGATTGAGTTCACCAAATTGCCTATGGAGGAGCAAATGGGCCCGGGTTACAATCCATCTAAGCCAACACTTTAGTGCTGAAGAATTGGGCCAATGAATGGCCACAGTACTTCCTGCCTGGGCAAGATATAGAGTTCTAGTCTCAGAAAGATAGATTAGATAGATATATAGATGGATAGATAGATAGATAGATAGATAGATAGATAGATAGATAGATAGATAGATAGATAGATGGATGGATGGATGGATGGATGGATAGATAGATAGATAGATAGATAGATAGATAGATGATAGATGAATAAATAGATGAACAGATGGATGGATAGATGGATGGATGAATGGATCAATGGATGGATAATAAACAAATGGATTGATAAAAATATAGGGAAATTTATGTATGTGAATATATATGTCTTTATATATATACACAAATAAATAATTTGGAGATGGGCACTAGCAAGAAAGAGAACTTGGTAGGGAGAGGGAACACAGTGCCCTCTCAGCTATAGAGGAATAGTTTGGTTATTAAGATAATAGAAATAGAACACCTATTAGGCCTCTCCACAATCAGTAATGGTAATTAATTAAAGAATAATTTAACATACCAGTTAATGATTGCTACCACAGAAGAGCTCAGGGGAGGAGGCCTTGGACAAAGAAAAAAGGCTTCAGGAGTATGTGAGATCTGAACTTGATGTTGAAAGAAGTTTAAGGATTCAAGGATTCAAAGAATCATAAAATCCCAGAGTAAGAAGAGACCTCAGTCACCCCTTACCTGAAGCACACATCCTCTCTACAAAACCTCTTACAAGTGATTATCCAGCCTTTCCTTGAAAGTCTTCAGGGTCAAGGAACTGACTACTCCTAAGGCATCCAATTCTATGTTTAGATCATTCTAATTTGGGAGTTCTTCCTTAAGGTTTTCCAAAATCTGCCATCCTGTAACTTCTGCCCTTTAGTCCTTATTCTTCCCTTGGAGCCAAGTTGATTAAGCCTCCATTTACAGCCCTTTGACTACTTGAAGACAGAGGGAGGTCTTGTCCTTTCTAAGTCTTTTTTTAAGAAGCATGACTTCTTTTAACCAGTCTTCAAGTGATACGGTTTGAAGTTCCCTCACTCTACCAATAGCCCTCTTAGTCTTCTTCACTTACAAAAGCCAAAAGGAGAAGGGAGTGAATGTGAAGCCAAGAGGATGGTACTCTGAATGAAAAAAGCAAAGCATAGCTTTATAGTGGAAAGGAACCATAGAGCTCCTCTTATCCAACCCCGCTATTTGACAGAAAACTTAGATCAAAGTCATACAGATAATGAATCTCAGAGCCAGGATTTGAACCTGGGTTCTTTGAGGCCAAACCCAAAACTGTTTTTTCAAATCTTCCCAAGACCTCAACTCCCTCAATAAGTAGCTGGATAAGCAGGCAGGACCCCAGCAGTAATGCTGACACAGTTTCCACTAGAGATCTCCCTGCATGTAGATAAAAATCTTACTTTTAGGCCAATGGAACACTGCTACTGATTTTCACTATCAAGTTAACTCTTTGTGGGTGCCTTTTAGCAAGCACAGTGATGAAAGGACTTTAGTTTCAGAATCTCAGAGGCATCCTACTTGCTATGAGGCTGTTTTTTAGGGAGTACCTAAAAGGCTCCCAACAATACCCAGTTGCAACAGTAGGTGTCAGACGATGCACAGTAATCAGTAATCTGTCCCCCAACACTCAAGATAAAAGAATCCTGTGTGAGGTGGGGTTTTCCTAGTAAGTCAAACTTAATGTCAGTCCTATTAGTAAATAATGTTGTTCTAAAAACCTTGTCCCTGTCTGTCCTTTAGGAAGCTGCTGACACCCACAATTGGAACTAGAAATTCAGTTACAGAAACTTAGATTTGGCGACCCTTGCCAGTTTTGTAGTGCAGTCATTTCAGTCATGCCGGATTCTTCAGGACCCCATTTGGAGTTTTCTTAGCGAAGATACTGGAGTGGTTTCCATTTCCTTCTCCAACTCATTTTACAGATGAGGAACCAAGGCAAACAAGGTTAAGTGATTTTCCTAGGGTCACATAGCTAGTAATTATCTGAGATGAGATTTGAACTCAGGTATGAGACTGCCTGACTTCAGACCCAGCACTCTTTCCATTGTGCCACTTAGCTGCATTGCCAGTCAATTAGGGAACCTCTGATTTGGGCAAAGGGCAGCCAGGTGGCACAATGGATAGAATTCAAATCCTGGCTCAACTTCTTACTAGCTAGGTGACCCTACTTGAATCACATAACTCTGTTTGCCTCAGTTTCCTCATTTGTAAAATAAACTGGAGAGGGAAATGGTAAATCATTCCAGTATTTTTGCCAAGAAAACCCCAAATGGGATCATGAAGAGTCAGACATGACTGGAAAATGACTCAACAACAACAATTTGGGCATGAAGTTAGTAGAGTAACTAACTAATTCCACCATTTTTATTGCTTTCTTCCCTTCATAAGTTTCTGACCCTGACTTCATGTTTTTATTGCCATCATTTGGACCAGGACCCTCATCACCTCACGCTTGGACTATTTTAGAGTTTGCTAATTGGTCATTATGACTCCTGTATAATCTTCCTTCTGTAAGCAATTTTCCACATCATTATTAAACTTCTTAAAACACTTCTTTAATTATCTCATTCCCTTGATGCAAAATCTTTAGTTGCTCCCATTTTTCTAAGGAAAAAAGTAAATTTATTGTTAATAGTCATGTCTGACTCTTCATGACCCTGTTTAAGGCTTCTTTCACAAAGATACTGCCATGGTTTGTCATTTCCTTCTCCAGTTCATTTTGCAGTTGAGGAAACTGAGGCAAACAGTATTAAGTGACTTGCCTGAGGTGACAAAACTTTTGTCTGGGACCAGATTTGAACTCAGGAAAATGAGTCATCCTGACTCCTGGCCTGATTGTCTATACATTGGGCCACCTAGCTGCTAGCATTCAGAGCCTTCAAGATACAGTGTCACCCTACATTTATGAGCTTTTGTCCCACTACTCCATTATGTATATATTCTATTCCACAATCAAACCCTCACTGCCCTTCTATCCACCAGTACATTTCATCTTTTCCTGCCCTTCAAATGTTTGCTCATATGAAGATGAGTAGAAAGAACATGAGATTTGGAATTAAAAAAACAATGCTACTTTTGACTACGAGTATTTCTCTGGGAAAGTCAATTTATCTCTTTGGAGCTCTGAGTTACTTTATCTCCAAAATGAGGCCTCTGGACCCAGTCTACGTTTCCTTCTTGCTCTAAGTTAGATCATCCTCCAACTTCTACTGCTCTTTCTTCATGTACCTTCCTAAGTCCTACGTGTGCTTCATTTAGCAGTTCTAATCCCACTTGTTATGTGAAGTCTTCTGTGACCAGCAGAACCCACTGAGGTCCTTTCCTCCTTTGGATAAAATTGTACCTGAAACACAAAAAGGCATAATGAAAATCAAGATATCTGAAGACATGCACCCCAGCCATTTTCGTGGAAAAGAACCCAGGACACTTTGGACGTGGCCCAAAGCAGAATGCAGATGGACCAAGCTCTGAAGAAGCGGAGGAAGCAGGATGAGGGTGAGAAATGATGTCCAGATTATTGATGGAACAGATTAGAGACAGAAACAACTGGAAGGACCTTCATTCTTGAGTTACCACCACTGGTTTGAAGACATTCCTTTAGGAGGTTTTCTCATGACTGCAAAAGCCTTGGGAATGACTTGAAGGAAGGATTAACTGAACTTTTTGCCAGCAGACAAAGGAGAATGGGTCTGAGAAGGATTTACAAATTCTCCATTTATTCTGCTTGCCTTTGCTTTTATTAATTTTCTAATATTCTACTATAATAGGTTTTGTGAATTATCTCAGGTGAAATACAGATGATCAGACCAGGAATGAAAGGAGGGCAGTGTGTGTGTGTGTGTGTGTGTGTGTGTGTGTGTGAGTGTGTGTGTGTGTGTGTGTGTGTGTGTGTCCCAAACAGGTATAAGGGAACCACAAACCAAGATTCTGAGAGGACTCCGTAAAACCCTCAGAGTAGAGTTTCAATGCAACTCTTTTCTTTTTATCACAAATCTCTTTGGAAGTCTGGCAAAACTGGCTGTCCCCGAATATGTTTTTAATTTTTAATTGAAGGAAATGATCAATTTCACTTAGAGATTAATGAAAATAAAGATATAAATTTTCCCATCAAAGTTCATAGACCCTTTGACATCTTTCCATGGACTCCTTGGGGGGTCAGTGATTCCTGGTTAAGAACCCCTGCCTTATAGTAAGGAAACAAGTGTTGTTACCCAGGGAAAGAGAGTAGCTAGCAGGAAATACAAAGTAAACGCATCTCTGAAAGCCATAGAGCAGTTTGGTTACCTTGGAAAGCTCCTTTGATCCTGGGCAGTTTACATAGCAGGTAGGGATGAGTGTTTTTCTAACATCACTTGCCTCAATTACTGAACTGGGTTAAGTAGTGTCCTCTAATGGTTCCCTCTTATGGCCTGTACCGTGTAATAACAATAACGTTCATTTAAAAAGCCCCTTAATGTTCAGAGAACTCTTCCTTCAAATCTTGAGAGGAGATGGCACCAGTGTGATCATCCACATCTTTAGGTTTTGTTTGCACCTTGTAAAAAAAACCCATTCAACCATTATGGCTCAGAAATTGCTCTGAAATTTATTGCCTTAGAGTGCAACTGAGGGCAGTTGTGACTTACTCCATGTCACAATGCCAGGATGTTTCAGAAAACCTTGAATCCAGGCCAGCTCTCCATCCATTATGCAGCACTGGAACTTTACCGATGAAAAATCTAGTGACTAAGGAGTGAGTTGCCAGAACCAGCTACCAAGCCAGGATCCAAACACATTTTTTTCTAATTCCAAATCTAATGTTCTCTGTAGTGCTTACTTATGACATCACTGTTGTAAGCCTGTGAAACCTGGGTGGCATACCAGCACCATGCCAGAAAATTGAACCCCTTCCATTGGATTGTCTTAGGAAGATCCTGAAGATCAGGTGGCAAAATAAGGTAGTGGGCACCAAGGTCTTCTCTCAAATGGTATTGCTAACCATTGCAGTTCTGATGGGCTGGCCATGTAGCCCAAATGCCATACGTATATTTTTATTTACCTAAGACTCTTTTATAGAGAATTTGCACAAGACAGATGCTTACACAGAGGTCAGAAAAAGTAGTACAAGGATACTCTCCAGGTCTTTCTGAAGAACTTTAGTATTGATTCTATGACAGGAGAGACTGGCACAGGACTGTCCACCATGGTGTGCAAGCATCAAAGAAGGTGTTGTGTGCCACTAGAGAAGCAGAATTGCACTAACACAAGAGAAACTAAGGACATCACCCACCCAAATGTCCAAATGGACAATTGTGCCCAACCTGTGGTAGAATCTCCTGAGTTCTTACTGGATTAATCAACCACAGTCAAACGAACTGTAATATCATGACAACATTGGAACTCAAGTACAAGGGACAAACAACAATCATGACTCACTGTCTTTGGATCAGACATAATGGTCTTGTCTCAGTAGGTAGATTATAAGAGAACAGGATTAAGGTTTTTTTTTTCTTTTATGGATATCCTACAGCAGTAATATCAAACTCAAATTGAAATGAGAACCACTATATTGGACTTAAGTTTCCCAGAGGGTGCATATTGACTTAGAAAACCATATATTAATATTGCCTGTGGGTACTAGCTAATAAATAGAATAGTAAATCAATGGAATTGATTAGATGTTCAACATGCATTAGTAAATGTCTAGAGTAACCTAGTATTTGACAAACTGAAAGATTCAAACTTTTGGAAGAACTCACAATTTAACAAAAACTGCTGGGAAAACTAGAAAATAGTATGGTAGAAACTAGGCACAGACCAACACCTTATGTCATATACCAAGACAAAATCAAAATCAATACATGAGTTAGAAATAAAGAAGAATATCGTAAACAAATTAGAGGAGCATAGAATAGTCTACCCATCAGATCTATGGATAAGGGAAGCATACATAAAGAACATTATGAGATATAAAATTGGTAACTTTGACTACATTAAGTTAAAAAGATTTTGCACAAACAAATCCAATGCAACCAAGATTTGGAAGGAAACAATAAACTTGGGGGAAAGCTTTTATAGTGTCACTAACAAAGACCTCATTTCTCAAATATATAGAGAACTGAATCATATTCATAAGAAATGCAAAGAATTCTCAAATTGACAAGTGGTCAAAAGATATGAATAGGAAATTCTCAGATAAAGAAATTAAAACAAAAATGCTTCAAATCAGTATAAAGAAATGCATTGTAAAACAAACTCTGACTTACCACCTCACACCTATCAGACTGGCTAATATGAGAAAAAAAGGAAAATGATAAATGTTGGAGGAGATCTGGGAAAATTGGAACACTGATACCCTGCTGGAATTGGCATGATCATCCTGGGGAGGAATTTAGAACTGTGCCTGAAATGCCATAAAACTGTGTAGTCTTTCTTTAATCCCTCAATAGCACTACTAGATCTGTATTCTAACATGATTATACATAGGGGGAAATTGTTTACTTGTTCAGAAGCATTTATAGCAGCTCTTTTTGTGGTAGCAAAGAACAGGAAACTGAAGAGATGCCCATCAATTGAGGAATGGGTGAAAAAGCTGTGGTATGTGGTATATGATTGTAATGGAATATTATTACACCATAAGAAATGACATAGGATAATCGCCAAAAAAAACCTGGAAAGAGTAATATGAAGCGATGCAAAGTTAAGTGAGCAGAACCAGGAGTAGATTGCAAAACATGCAAGGACCCAAGACAACTCCGAGAGATACATAATGGAAATGCTATCTACTCGTATAGATGGAGCTAAAAAACTCTGAATGCCAATCCAAGAATGCCATTCTTCACTTTAATTCCTCCATGAACTTTTTTCTATTGTAAATTATGTTTTCTTTCTCAACATGATGAACTTAGAAATATGTGTTGTATGATAACACATGTACAACTTATATCATATCACCTGCCATGTTGGGGAAGGGGTGGGAATGAGGAGAGAGAACATGGATTGCAAAATGTCAGAAAACAATTATTGAAAATTGTACCAACATGTAAACTGGAAAAAATCAAATACAAATACAAATACATGAAAATATCACCTATGTTTTATTATATTTTATTTATTTTGCCAAATATTTCCCAATTATATTTTAATCTGTTTTCTTTGGCACTCAGGAATGTTGTGGGCTGCGTGTGACCAGGTCACATGTTTGACGCCTCTATCCTGCAGGGACAGTGACAAATGCATAGAAGACAAACACCTGATTGCTGTAGTTTTAAAAGCCCTGAACTTCCCATCAGAAGAGAAGTGAGTTAAAATTATGACACCACTACTTCCCCATAACCTTGGGCAAGATTTCACTGCTCTGAGCCTCATTTTCACTACTCATTTTCCTCATCTGTAAAATAAAGGGTTTGTGTTAAATGAGTGGATAGAGAGCTAAACCTGTAGTCAAGATGACCTGAGTTCAATTCCAGTCTCAGATACTGATGTGACCCTGGGAAAATCATTTAGCATCCATTTGCCCCCATTTCCTCATCTATAAAAATGGGGATAATAATGACACCTACTTCCTTCGGTTGCTGTGATGATAAAATGAGTTAGTACTTATAGACTGCTTTGAAAACCTTAAAGTACTATATAAGTTCTAGCCATATCATCATCATTAGTTTTAAATCCTCCTAATTTTAAATCCAAAGACCTACTGAGTGAAAAACGTGTGACACGTCCCTTTGAGAATCTTATACTTATCCTGAAGCTCTTCTTTCCTTCCTAACAGAATTTGGTAGATGTGATAGCTTCTCTCTTCTGATAGCTGGACAATCACTTGGGATTTCTCAAGCAAATCTATATTGTAAGTTAATTAAATAGATAAAGATGCATATTCAAGTTTTCCTTCAAAGTCCAGAAGCAGGAGAAAAATCCCAGTTTGGCTGGCCATTTACAACAATGACTATTTATGAAAGTCGTTATCCACAAATAATAACTCATCTATGGTGCCAAAGTGGATCCTGATGAACTTGGCCTGAGTTGATACAGAATACAAGTCTCTGATTCACATAAATCTAGTATCAGCAATGTTTCATTCTCAATGGGACCACTTTCTGAAAGGTGGAAAATTGAATATGGATCTCAGATGATAAGAGATTGCACAAGAAGATGATATACAGAGAGGGGTAATGGGAGTAATAAAACCAACACAGTACTTGGAGTCAGCAAAACAGTTTTAGTCCCACTCACTTTCTAGCAGAGGTAAAATCATTTAATGCCTTGGACCCTCAGTTTTCTCAGCTTTAAAGTGGGTTTTTAAAAACTGCTCTGGAAATTAAATGGAATAATTAATGGATGCAAATGTATTTTCAAGAACAAAAGTAAATGGATTGCTGTTATTGTTAATCAGTCACTTTCTTTGTTTCTGACTCCTTGTGGCCCTATTTGGGGTCTTCTTGGCAAAGACACTGGAGTGGTTTGCCATGCTAACCTTCTCCAGCTAATTTTACACATAAGGAAACAAGAGTAAATAGTATTAAGTGACTTGCCCAAGGTCACACACACACACAGCAAGTAAGTGTTTTGAGGCTGGATTTGAACAGGTCTTCCTGTCTCCAGGCCTGGCATTTTATCCACTGAGCCATCTAGCTGCCTTACTAGAATTATTATTTCCTGAACAAACTTCTTCTGTGAGGAAGAGATGACTCTTGAGCAGTGTGAATAGCAACTTGGGATTTGCACTTGATGGACACTTATCCTTATTTCTAAATATCATCAGGCACTAAATAGTAGCACTATAGAATGATCTTAATCTTCTTCTTTCACATTAGTTCTTTTATAGTTTCATTTTAGGGTTTTGGTTTAACATGAGTATTCTCTTATAACAATGAACAATTTGGAAATAAGTTTTGTAAGATAATGTATAATGCAGAACAAATTGCTTATTATCTCCCCGTGTGGGGAGGGAAGAGAGGGAGAAAGACAATCAGATCTTACCATTTCAGAAAGCGTTATGTTGAAAATTGTTGTTACATATAATTGGGAAAACAAAATATCTTTGAATTTTAAAAAGTTCAAAAAAAGAAAGACCAAAACATATATTCTGAATTTTACTGTTTCAGTTGGTATGAGTGATGGTTGACCCATGTGCAATAAAACTTGTTTTATTTACTTTGGTTTAGATGTGAAAAAGGCAAGTGATTAGTTTAAACCCAATTCCTTTTGTACATACCATTCCCTAACCATGTTTATGAAGTCAACAACCATTGATTAAATGCCTACATATTTGCTTTGTAAAACTGGAAGGTACTCTGGAGAAGGAAGAAGGGGCTGGGAGAAGGAAGAGCAATAAGAAGGGAGGAAATAATGTTTGTGGACATGATGGTAGATTAGGAAGAGAAAGAAAAAAAGAGTACTCTATTACAAATATGAATAATACAGAAATAGATTGTGAGTAATAAGACATGTATAAGCCAGTGGAATTACTTGTCAGCTGGGGGGGGGGGGAATAGAGAGGGAAAGAATTGGGTAACCATTGAAAAATATTCTAAAATAAATGAAAATACAAATTTTAAAAAGATGGGGGAAAGAAAGATATTATTTCATGCAGTGATTAGAGAGCCAGGCTTGGAAATGGGAGCTTCTGGATTTAAATCTGATCCCAGACACTTCCTAGCTGTGTGAACCTGAGCAAGTCACTTAACCCCAATTGACTAGCTGTTATTGCTCTTTTGATTTGGAATCAAAACTCAGTATTGAATTCTAAGACAAAAGTTAAGGACTTAAAAAAGAAGGAAAAAAGTCAACCTGCTATTAATTAGGGAAAAGATATCATCCTTCTAGGACTGACATTATTATTGTACTAAAGAGAATCTGTTTTTATTTTATGAACTCAGATTTTAAAGTTAATTGAAACCTTTTGCAAATTTCAGCTGAGAATTTCTGAAAAGTATTCTGACTTTATATTCAACCATCAATTGCTTAGTTGGCAATATCAAAATAACTGAATCTTATTACTTTCCATGCTTATCTGGGGTCTCCAGGTTTATCACTCCTCACTTCCATCTGTCTTAGTCCATATAGGTATTCCTAGGTTTCTCTAAAGCATGTCTTTTGTCATTTGATACAACAGTAGTCCATTAAATCATGTTTCATGGATCTTGAATTGTCCTAGGAGTCATCACTTCTTTGGGGATTCCCAGTGTCTTACAAAGATGAAACATTGTTGTTTAGCATTAGAGTCTTGCTCAGTTATTCCATTGGCCCTTACCACAGAGGAAGATCCATGAACACCAAATGTGCCATCCAGTATTTTGCTGCCCTGTTAGCCACCAGTGAATCCAGTTAAAAAGATCTATAACCCTGACTCATTTTTGGAAAGAAATATAAACATGAACATTCCCAGTGGCTTTCCCCACTAAATCATAAGGGATTCTTCCTTGACCATTCAGTAGGAACAGAGATCAGAACAGTGAGAAGTTAACAGAGTGGCGGTGATGTTCTCTTTCACCTATCTTACCCTTCTGGATCTTGCATGTGATAGACTGACACCGCCCCCCCATTTTTTTTCCTGGAAGTATCATTGAAAGGGACCAATGCTCCAAATCTTTTGGTATGGACTTGGAATTGGGATGGACTTTGAATATTTAACAATTTGGCCCTCAGTCTATCCTGTTTTAAAAAAAAAAACAATTCAATACATTCCTTTTAAATATATTCTCACTTCAAGAGCCAGTTATTACAACAGACTAATCAGGGAAAGATCAATTAATTTGGTTTAATTCATCCTTCCATTATATAGATGTAAAAGAAGTTTGCCAGACTATCCTCTTAATGCCTGTAAAGTCTGAGGGCCCAGTCCTTAATTATAAGGCATTTGGAAATCTAGCCCACTTTGCAAAAAGCCTTCAGGTATTATTTCCCTATAAGGATCTCTCTTCAAATTGTTCTGTAAATTCAATTATTTTAGGGGAATCCGATACTCCTATGCAAGGCCCAGCAGAAGCAGCTTCTTTTTCTTTGCTTTATCAGATATCAAACCCCAACTTTACTAGTTTCTTAGAATACATCCTCATCCTTAGATAGTTCTATTCGGAATTTCAAGTATCTGGGAATATTCATGTTCTGTCTTCATTATCCATTCATTTTTTTTGTTGTCCATTTCTAGCTTCAGCTCTGATTGAGTTGAGCTGTCAGTAGTTAGTATACTTTGTTGTAATTTAGTGATATAGTGACTCTGCAAATTGTTATACAAAAACAAATTGCATGAAGCTGAACGAAATTGAAAGTAAATCTGGGAGCAGTAAGCAATGTGGGAATCTGTCTGTTCTTTTTTGCCTATGAATATTTATTATTGTTTTTCCATTGAGGGGAAAGAGCACTGACAGAAAGAGAAAATCGATTTGTTAATTGAATAAAATTAATTTTTTTAAAAAGAAAGTTGGATCTCCTAGTCCTTTCCATGATCCTAGTAATCCTTAAATCACATTCGTTTATCTCCTCTTTCAGGGAGTACTCATGAAAATATCAGATTTCTGAACAGAGTACCACGCATTATATTAGGTGAGTTTTCACTGCTTCTCTACCTATAACAGCCATCTCACTTTGTGAAACTAAATAAATGTGGTTATGAATGAGAGTGATAGAGCACAGCTCTCACCATAGTCAATTCAAGCACAAGCTAAGTCAATGACCTCATGCATCCATAATTGCCATCTTTATAGAGAATAGACAGTGACTTCAAGTACTTCTTAATTTATTCATAGTCACAGAGGTTAGTCATTGATTTAGAGTTAGAAGCAACCTTATAGACTGTCAACTCCAACCCCTTCATTTTATTTACAAATGAGGAAAGTAAGACCCAAAGAGATGGTGTGATTTGTCTGATAAGTATCTGAGGTAAGATTTGAACCCAAGTCTCCTCAGCTGAGTATAGTATTCCAACCAATATCTCACATTTGGTCGAGTCTCTTAACACTCCATTCAACCATACGTCTTTTTCAATTTTGACATTTCACATTGAGATTCAATTGCCATGTCAGTGTTTGCTTCATGATAAAGCTGTGATCATCTCAATCAATTTGTCAGAGGTAAAGAGAAAGCCCCAGCATAAACGGCCTCTAGAGTTTTGTTTTCTTTCCTTTCCAGCCCACTCTCCCTTCTTGCACTTCCTAGGTAAGGTGCCTCTCCTCAATGGAGATTCAACACACTGTGTAAGCATCATCTCTCTGCCTCTCCACTCAAGTGCAGATTCGGGCACTAAGGACACTTCTCCAAAAAGAAGGTGGAAAAGAACAGTTTTATTTGCTGACCTGTCATATTGCCAAGTAAAATATAAGCTCCTGGAGGGTAAGAACTGTTTCTCATTGTCTTTGTACTCCCTTGCACAATGTGGGCAGTGTTCAAATGTTTTTGGATTAAATTATATTGGATTGAGTAGAGATCCTGAGGAGAGCATTAAAAGCTGATGGGTGGCCACTCCATGCTACAATCAGACTAATCAGTGATTCTAGGGCAAATGACAGCCGCTCTGATGATTGACATCTTCTGTCCTTGTCTAGAAAACACTTTATATTAATTTAATTCCTCCCCTCCATTCCCAAGTAGCCAGTTTAAGATTTATGTTCAGATTTTGTGGGTGTCTATTATTACAGCTCTCATCCCTAATGGAGGGGATATAAGTGCAATTTATTTATGTGAGCAGCATGGATTGGTTCTCTTGATCTACCAAGAAAAGGGAAATGTCATTTTAAAATATTCCTATATTAACAGAACATAACAAAATTCCTATACTGGAGCTCTTATACTTTGGCATAAATTTATTCAAGAGTTCTTTGGATCTCACAGTTAAGACTCATTCATGGGAAATAGGGGTTTGATTCCTTTTGTGGCTGGGATAAATATACAACTTTTTACCTGATGAAATGAGAAGAGAGATGCAGTGGTGAAGGTCCCACAGAAGAGTATGCTTCTTATTTTATTTTGTTTTATTTTTACTTATTTTATTTTAAACTCTTGTTTAAAATTAAAATCTTGTTTAAGGCAGAAGCCTTAGTGTCAATACCATGTATTGGTTCTAAGACAGAAGAACAGTAAGGGTTAGGCAATGGGGGTTAAGTGACTTGCCCCACGAGTCACACAGCTATGAAGTGTCTGAGACCAGATTTGAACCCAGGACCTCCAGCCTCTGGACCTGATTCTCAATCCACTGAGCCACCTACTTGCTCCCTGCTTCTTATTTTACACACATTTCCCAGGCTCTAGTTAGAGTTCCTACTTTAAAAGGAACCTAGTAGAATAATTCTTTCCCCATTTGCAGACTTTTAAAAATGACTTGTTCTGGTGTTAAAGAAAAAAATACTAATTGTGAGTTTTATTTAAGATAACAGAAAAGCTACTTACTGCATAGCATGCCATGGTAGGTATTATCATCAATGGCAAAGAGATGAAAGAGAGCTTCCTATCACCTCTTACTGTTGTCAGCAACAGCAACTCCTGCCTAATACACTGGAAGTCATTTGTAAGGATTTATGATGACATAGAAAAGGCCTGAATGTCTGAGGGAGGATAAGAAAACAGATGCCAGGAAATAAATTTTAAAAAATATCCCTGTATCTAATCAGGTTTGTCTGGGTTTTTTTTTTTTTTTGCTGTCTGCTGACAGCGTTACTAGAGTTATTTACAAAGGGACAATTGAAAGAAGGGATTTGGACATCTTATACAAGAGGGATCTCTAAAGAAAGAAACAAATCTAGGTTAAAGAAATATATGTTTGCCTCTATCCTCGGAGATCTACTAGCTATTAACACAACTGTTTTTCAGAGCCACGGTTTACCACTGGACTTGTCAAGATTCTGGGAACAAGAGATATGTTAGGAAAAGAGAGTAGCTTTAACCCCAGAATGTTTAGAGACACGCCATGCTGGTCAAAAAAATTATGATGTTGTGTTTTTCAAATAATCACTCAGAAAGGATTTTTTCTATGAAACTCAAAGTCATAGAGAAAGCTACAATGCTCAGAGACTTGGATGGAACAAGTTAGTTTCATCCCTGAAATGATACCCACAAGTAGTATCATAGTATGACTAGGTATGTCAAGAATGTACCAATAAGAATAGAAGCAAATCCTTCTCTCAGCCAAGAGAGACAGGAAGCTTCCCAATGGCCCAGATGGCAGAAGTGGATAATGGGGCAAATAGATAGCTGTACTGAGGGAGAGTAGGAGACCAAGTACACAGCCAAAAAGGGGGAAGGCTACAGACTGCAAAGAAGTAACAGAGGCTAAAGAAAAGTACCATGCAACAGTTTCTATACCCAACTACAACTTCATAAGGGAAATAGGAACTTCTTTAAAGGATGCTCTGAATTTTCAGGCTCTATGAGCTAAAACTAAGTTTAAATCACAACTCTATGACTTTGTAATTGCATAGTATTGAGCAAGTTATTTTTCTTCCTTATGCCTCAGTTTCTTCATTTGAAAAATGGAGCTAATAATATTTGTATTATGCATCTCACAAGGCTGATAGGAGGAAAATGCTTTCTAAATCAAACAGTGCTACAGAGTCAACAACTTTTATTAAGCACTGTGTTCCAGGGATTGTATCAAGCATTAAAAAAAATAATAATAAAATAATCCTTGCCTTCAAGGAGGGGGCAGCTAGGTGGCACCATAGTGCATGGTACCAGGCCTAGCATCAGGAAGACTCATCTTCCTGGGTTCAAATCCACCTTCAGACACTTATTAGCTGTGTGACCCTGGGCAAGTCACTTCACCCAGTTTGTCTTAGTTGTCTGATCTGTAAAGTGAACTGGAAAAAGAAATGGCAGACCCTCCAGTATCTTTATCAAGAAAACCCCAAATGGGGTCTCAAAGACTTGGACTTGACTGAAACCCTGTCTAATGGGGAAGACAGCTGAATAAGATAGGTAATCAGGGTAAATTAGAGATAATCTCAGAGGGAAGGTACTAGTTCCTGTAAAGATGAGAGCTATTTAAATAGAAGTACATATACTTTTATAAGTTCACATGAGTATCTAATCATCCTGGAGGCAATTTGGAACTCTGCCCAAAGGACAATAAAACTGTATATACCTTTTGCTCCTATAATACCGCTACTGGGTCTGTATCCCAAAGAGATAATGAAAAGGAGAAAGGACCTACTTGTACAAAAATATTTATAGCAGCTCTTTTTGTAGTGGCAAGGAATCCGAGATTGAGGGGATGTCCAACATTGGGAAATGTCTGAACAAATTATGGTATGTGCTGGTGATGGAATGCTGTTGTGCTATAAGAAATGATGAGCAGGATGATTTCAGAAAAGGCTGAAAAGATCTACATGAACTGGTGCAGAGAAAAATAAGCAGAAACAAGAGAACAACAGATACATTCATAGCAATATTGTGCTTTTATCAGCTCTGAAAACTTGGCTACTCTCAGCAAAGTGATGATCTGGCATAATTCAGAAAGACTTATGTCTGTGAATGCTATCTACCTCCAGAGAAAGAACTGTTGGAGTCAGATGGATGTGGATCAAAGCCTACTATCTTTCACATCAGTGGATTTATGGTTCTATTTGGGGGATTTAGTTGTGTATGACCGTGCCCTTACAACAATGATCAGTATGAAAGTGCATAATAATAAAAATAAATTTTTTTAAAGTTTGCATTAGTGCTATAAAGCAATGTCATCTTGCTAGACCAGAAGCCCTTCAATGTTTTCTAAACTGCTATTTAAGACTGAAGCAGCTTCACTTCCATAAGACAATTAGTGGGTATCTTCAGACTTTGTGGAACAGATGCTTCATTGCTGTAGGTCAGTATCGCCATGTCCTCAATCATATCAAATTTTGGAGGATTCATCTGTTGGATATCCTCATCCTTGACAGTCAGAGTCTATGGAGAGAAACAGAGCAAACATTGGTAAATTCCTTACTATTCTTCTAGTTCTGGGCACAGACCTCTAGATAGGATGTAGAGTTTTCCAAAGGATTCCCCAGGGGAGCAAGTTTGAGGAACCTCCTTCATGGAATTAAAAGGGCTCTAAGAAAAACTGAAGTGAAGAATAGCTATGATGTAAGTCAAAAATTCTCAAGTTGTTTTTATGTTTTGTCTTAGTTTTGTTTTTTTCCAGCTTACCATTCTCAGGACCATTTTCTGGTTTCACACCACTCTTCATTCATTCTCCTGAAGTATTGGACCTTCAAGAGTTACTGTATAGCATTCATCTCCCTTATGGCATCATAAATCATAAGTTTAGAGATCAGGGGATAGATAAGAATAAAATTTCTAAATAGGTTGGACTAGATCTTCTCTGTCCCATGTCCTTCAAACTCTAGAATTTGATAAACTGCAAGAAAGCCAAAGTGACCAAGGCTCAGCTAAAATCCCTCCTACTCCACAAAACCTCCCCTATGACACATTTCTTTATCCCTTTCCTGAACTTCTGTTATATACGAGTCTGCCCAGCTTTTGTTGTGCCTTCATTTCAGGAGTGTCCAACATTTTTGTTACCCCATTTGGGGTTTCCTTGGCAAAGATACTGGAGTGGTTTGCCATTTCCTTCTCTAGCTCATTTTATAGATGAGGAAATACAGACAAATGTGACTTGCTCAAGATCTGAACTCAGGGAGATGAGTCTTCCTGACTTTAGACCTGGTACTCTATCCATTACATGACCTACATGTCTGACTTTGGTACTTAATTGTGTATTATTTTATTTAATATAATCAAGATATATACATAGATATATGTTATTTAATATAAATATAAGTTGTTTCATGTAAAATCAGTCTCTTTCAAATACATTACAAGCTCTTTGAAGGCAAGAACTATCTCTTATCCTAGTATAACTTCCTAAAGACCTAACACATTGCTGATTACACAGAAGTTTTCTTTTAAGCATTTATGGATCAAACAACTATCAAACAACTATTTGGAGGTCCTCGGTTCATATTCTTGGTTGTCTATCTTAAAATTCCTGTGGCACTCCTAGATATACATAATATCATAACTTTATAGTAAAGCTAAAAGGGACCTCAGACATATATAAAGCAGCTGAGGCCCAAGTCTATGATTTGCCCAGAATCCTAGTAGTAGAGCCATTTTGGTGGCACCTAGACCTCTTCTCAAAATAATATCTTTAAACATAAAAAAAGGTACAAAGGAAACCAATTTTATTGGAATGTGGTTATCAAAATATTT
This sequence comes from Monodelphis domestica, assembly GCF_027887165.1. Lineage (NCBI taxonomy): Eukaryota > Metazoa > Chordata > Mammalia > Didelphimorphia > Didelphidae > Monodelphis > Monodelphis domestica. Next base: position 68,724,103 of record NC_077230.1, read on the forward strand.
GTAAAACCCACATTCACAGACCCCATGTTAGAACTCCTCATTTAAAATTGAGAGCATTCTTTTCATCACAAATCCAATAGTCTTTTGTTGGGATTCATTCATTTGACCTCTCAGAATAATAAAGTCATAGGTTCAAAGAAATAGCTTGAAGAAGATAAAACATGTTGAGTGTTTCAGATGTTCCTTCTTCCCTTCTCACTGTTCTTTGTCCACTTCCTTCTTCATCTTTTCCCTTACCTGTGAAAATGCTTCAAAGTTCAGTTCTTTCTTTTTGGTGCTTCCCTCTCAGAGGTCTCCTCAAAAGTCTCATGCGTTCTCATGGCTTCGACTTTTAGTCCTAAGCAAATTAACTCCTAAGTTTGGATTTCTACTGAGTACCAACTTCCGAGTCCCACTTGCCTCTGTCCTCTTGGGCATGATACTAATGCCTTGTAAATGGTCCCCCCCCACCTTAGTTGTATTCATTAAAGATCAAAAGTGTCAGTCTCCTCTATGAATAAGTTCACCTTCCAGACTTCCTCATTTCAATCATTATGTCATTGAGTTGCTGTGAGGGCAGCATTTTACAAATCTTAAAACACTATGAAAATGTGAATTATTACAGCTTTATATGTGGAATTACAAAGATGCCTTCTGGAGAAGTTTCTACATCTGATTAATAGATCTAGAGATCTGACTCTGTCTAGGAATCCTTTGTTTGCCAGCTTTAAAATTCAGTGTGCTATGATTCCTTGTGGTAAAGATAATGTGCATTGGCGGAGATTTGGGGGAGGGGGGTTGGGGAATGACACCACTGCCCTGGAGGACTGAGAAGTTATTTTAAGTGGTCTAGAAAATCCATTTGGAACCACAGAATCAAGTTATCTTCTATAAGGTGATCTGTCTTACACATGCATTCCAAGTCCCAGTTAGCATGAACTGGAATTTATGACAGCTACTGAGGAGAAGATTCAAATCCTCTCGCTCCCCCCCCCCCATAAAGTTCACAATTATACAAGAAAAAATCCAGACCCTGAAATGGGACACTGTATTAATCCAGCACTTTATGAAGTCTCTTCTGCATCCATTGTTGTTTCTCAATACGTCTTTTCAATTTTAGAGCACAGAATTTAAAAAAACAGATTCTCTTGATAAAGGATTTCCTTTCATTATATTAATTAGAACCCCCAATATAATGCTGGCATTTAAAACTCCAGAGATATGGATATTGCTGTCCAATGTTAATGATGGTCAGTGTACTTTACTGGGAAAAAAAAGAGTAGGTAGGTTAGAAAATTTTAATTAAAATTTTAAAGGCTATCAGTTCTTGCTGATCTGTGCACAATGGTACCAATTCGTTTTGCGTTATTTTAAATACGTTTCACTATCTTAAATGCTGCGAAATAATGAAAGAACTCAATTATGCCTTCACATCAAATATGTAAACCTATATAGACAATCTAAAAAAAAGGCCTAATTAATTTGAAAAGCCTCAGTACAAAATGCAGATGCCTATAAATCTATATGAATGATAGATTTAGAGCTTATGTGACTGATTGAATCTGATTTTTTTTAGTTCATCTAAGGCTTTTCCCTTGTTTCCAAAATTAAGCATTTTCTATTCCAGATTAAAATGAATTTAATTCTTGAGAAAGATGCATTTATAGTTCCATAAATAAAGATTTCTAAAAAATGAATAGATTACAAAAAAGACATGTGAATCATTATGATTATTCTAATAGCTCCCTCATCTCAAAACCTTAGAGTCAGCTTTGACTTCTCCTTCTCCCTTGTCCCCCATATCAAATCAGTCACCAACTTCTAACTGTGTTTTCCCCTTGACTCCTCTGATATCTTTCTTCAAATCCTACTCTCACAAATCCATTTCTGTTCCTTATCACCTGGCATAAAAAAAAACAATAAACAGATATTAAATGAGTACCTTATACAAAACACTGTATGTATATGTATATGTATGTATATGTATATGTATATATATGTATATATATATATATATATATACTGTGTATTGGCTCCAAGGCAGAAGAGTGGTAAGGGCTAGGCAATGGGGGTCAAGTGACTTGCCCAGGTTCACACAGCTGGGAAGTGGCTGAAGCCGGATTCGAACCTAGGACCTCCCACCTCTAGGCTTGGCTCTCAATCCACTGAGCTACCCAGCCGCCCAATCCACTGAGCTATATAGTTATATAGTGGCTGTTATATAGTGTTATATAGTGGCTGAACCAAAACAGACCCTGATCTTTTTTTTAACCCTTACTTTCTGTCTTGGAATCCATACGAGGTATCATATCAGTTACAAGGCAAGAGAGTGAGTGGTATAAGGACTAGGCAAGTGGGGTCAGGTGACTTGCCCAGGGTAGCACAGTTGGAAAGTATCTGATGGCAGATTTGATTCCAGGTCCTTCTGACTCCAGACCTGCAGTTCTATCCATTTTTCTACCTACTTGCCCCAAGACCCTGGTCTTAAGAAGTCTGCATGTTAATGAAGAAATGCAACAATTTAACAAACATTTATTAACTGTCTTCTATTGAGGGAATGTGATGCAGTTTCAAGAATGCTGGATTTAGAAGCAGATGACTTGGATTTAAATCTTGATTCTGTTCCTTCTATCTGTGTTTCCTTAGGCAATTTACTTAACTTCTGGAGGCTTCAGTGATTTTTATGATCCTGAAGATCTCTTGCAAACATAAATGTAGAATTCCATGGACCTATTTTGGAAGGCACTGCAGATAACAAAAATAAAAATGGAACAGTTCTGCCTTCAATTGCTTTACATTCTCAAGGTGGAATATAGCATGGACTTGGAAAGATTTGAAAGTAATTTCAGAAGTCACTTAACTTCCTTGCACCTCAGTCTTCTCATCTATGAAATAGATATAAAAATACATGATGTATCTAGCTGACACGGTTGTCATGAGATCCAAATAAGCTGAAGTTTTTTAAAGGCTAACTCAGCCCTAAATCATAAAATAAACAAAAATTTTATTTGTATTAGGCAACAGCAGCATATTATAGGAAGAGGACTATGTTTGAAGTCATGAACCAAGGTTCAAATCCTTTTCTACCACTTAGAGTCTGGGCAACCATGAGAAAAATCACAATCTCTCTGAGCTTAATTTCCTCTTCCTTAAAATAGTAGTAATGCTTGAACTGCTGATTTCCCAAAGTTCCCATAAAAGTTCTTATAATATTATTGTGTCATTGATCAATCTCAAAGATAAAGCCTGCCATGGGTTGCAATATTGGAGTCCTACTATGTGTATGTGAATGTATGTGTAGTATGACATATTTCTGAGTCTGATGTTTATTCTTGCTTCTTAATGATTGCTTTGGCACCATTGTGACAATACCATGATATTAATGGAATAATTCTCATTGCTAAAGTTTTATTTTATAAAATTTCATTTTATTGATGCTATTGTTGAATGCAGCATTTAGCAGAGGTGATTAGGAATGGAGAGAAGTTGATCTAAAATGGCTACATTTGACCAGAGCTCTGGCTAAGGGTTCAGAACTGTAAAAGAGAGTTATTGATTTATTTTGTTTAAACTGCATAGGACAGGGAGACTATATATACCAGAGTGTTTCTAGGCAAATAAAAGAGCAACCATTTCTAGCTAAATGATTGAGTTGACATTGAGCTGTACATCTTCCATCCATTTGGTCTGGTCTGAAGATGAACTTCAGAAAAGTCATGTGAGTGAATAAGGTGAGTCATTTCCTAAGGGAAGGAACAACTCAGCATCCCCCAAAAGGAGAGGGGAGAAAGAGCAATTAACCCCACTTGCCACTCATGAATTTACTTCCAACCCTTCCAACTCAACATGTCTCAAAAAGAAATCATCCTGCCTTCCAAAAGTTGACCCTTCATCCAACTGCACTTCTGTTAATGGCACCACAGTCTTCCCAATCACCCAAGTCAAGACTGAAGTTATCTTTGACTCTTTCCTTCTTTCTTGCCTCTAGATCCAATCAATTGCCAAATCCTATTGATTCCTCCTCCATTATATTTCTCTCATCCATTCTGTTCCTTCTTCTCTACTTCCATTGTAACTACCATATTTCAACCCCTCACCTCACCCTGGAGAACAGATGATTGTCTTCGTGCCTTCAGCTTTCCCCCTCTCCAATCCATCTGTGATATCACTGCATGAGGGGTCTTCCTAAAAGCTATTCTGATGTTATTTCAGGTTGTGGATAACTGAGAAATGCTTGTATGGTAGAATTGTGTAGGGAGAAGAGAGAGTGTTCAAGAAGGGTATCACTCACTTACAGGGGCATTTGTTGCATGCACTTCCCTACTTCTGAGCACTAAGAATGAGAAAGAATCGCCTAGGATTGTTGTCCCTCACTGTCATCTTGGAGTGAAATGCAGTTGAATTTTTCCAAGTATGGGCTGTAAAAATGATACAGATCACCTGGGTACTGGAGATGATTTGGGGACCAGCTATACTTTCTCTTTCTGTTCCTGGCACTGTTGATCCTAGGGATTTACTATTAGGATGACTTTGGCCTCATTTTCTCTCCTCAGCTCAGGCTTTAATTTTTTTCCTCCCCTAACATGCTGGAAATGATCATTTATAGATGAATTTTCTTCCATCTAGTAAGCCAACTAAAGCTCTTTAAGGGTTACAAAATTCTCTTTGGGAAAAAAACAAACCCACTCCTGTTATAAGGCAAAGTTGTGCTAACAGGGCATTTATTTACAAATGAACAACAGATGGCCTAAATATTTATAAACAAAGCTCAGTCCAAAGTCACAAGTGTGCTTGCCTGGGGACTTGGGGGGAAAAGGGGGAGGACTTCATTACTATGTAGAAAAATGCAAACTCCTGTAATGAATGTAGCTATCTCTGTATTTTATAAATAATACCAAGCATAATCTGAATGATATTAATATATTAATTTATAAATTACATTAATATTAAAGTTGCAAAGGCAGGGTAAAAGATGTCACACACTTCAAAGGGAGCTTAAAAACCATCTAACCTGGCTCCTCATTTTTCACAGATGAGAAGCTTGAGGTTCATTAAAGCAAAGTAACTTTCCCAAGACCACAGGATGAGTTGGAAACAGCAGTAGAACTAGAACCCAGGTCTCCTAAATTCCCATGGAGTGTGCTTCTTGATGCATCTTTATTATGCCCTTTCAACAGGAACAGTAGACTAGACATGGCCCAATGAGTAGGCAACAAGGAATGTTCCTCTTTTTTAAAAAAAATCCTCAATTTAGCTATACTTTTGACTGAAATTCAAAGCCATAGATTATTCCTTTGACTGAAGTCATATAAGGGGTTTGTACCTAGTTGAAATTTATATCACCTTATGAAAAAAAGATCATTAATCTTATCAATAATTTAAGCTTCAGCATAAATGCATTTATCAATTTCTTTCTTGGTAACAAATTGTGATGCAAGGAGGTAAAACAAAAGAGAAACCCCATCTGGGCACTCTAGTAGATTGGTGCTAGACCCAACACCTACTGGCTCATAAAAGCTGATATTTAAATTTTCAGTGTGGTGTATAACCCAGTGGAACTGCTTGTCAGCTCTAGGAGTGGGAAGGGAAGAGGGAGGGAGAGAACATAAATCACATAACCATGGGGAAATGTTGTTAAAATAAATAAAATTATTTTAAAATTAAAAAAGTAAATTTTCAATTGAGCATTTACACCTCAGAAATCAGCAAACTACAAATTAAGTCATGATTTATTGTTTCGTTGATAGTCTAGACTTAAAGTGATGGGCAAAATGGTAATAATACAGACAAAAATTTAAGGCATGTTGTACGGGCAGCTAAGTGATCCAGTGCATAGAGAGCCAGACCCAGAAACAAGAGATCTTGGGTTCAAATTTGATTTCAGACACTTTCTGACTGTGTGACCCTGGGCAAGTCACTTAACTCTCGTTGCCTAGCCTTTACTGCTCTTCTGCCTTTGAACCAATGCATAGTATTGATTCTAAAATGGAAAGTAGTGGGTTTTTTTTTTTAAAGAAAAAGTTATGTTGTACTTATAACCCCTCTAGACAAGCTAATTGTTAAACACCCCCTGAGAGAGTGACAATACTTGAGGGAAAGGATTTAGAAAAATAGACTAGAAATACTGATTATAAACTTCCTGTTCTCAATTTGACCTAAAGGAACCAAGAGAATGCAAAGCAAGCAATTCCTGAGCTTTAGCCAGAAATGAGGAAGCTACTCAATGTGATCCCATGGATAAAGACCCTGAGCCAAAGTCTCCCTTGGTTCAAATCTGGCCTCAGACATTTAACCCTGTTTATCTCAGTTTCCTCATCTGTAAAATGAACTGGAGAAGGAAATGGCAAACCACTCCAGTGTCTCTGACAAGAAAACCCTAAGTGGGAACACAAAGAGTTGGGCAGGAATGAAAGAATTAAACAACAAACAAGCAATAGAGCATGGTGGCACATACCTGTAGCCTCTACTCCTGGGAAGCTAACTGGAAGATAGCTTAAGAGAAGTTCTGAACTGTAATGGACTGAGCCAACCGAATACCCATCAATATGATGGCAACTTTAACTCCAGCACCAATATGGTGAGACCCCAAGGCAGGATGGGGAGAGAATTGGATAGGAACCAGACTGCTTAGGGGTGAACTGTGATCTGTGACCTGTGAACTGGCCCTAGATGGACTTGGAACAAACCAAACTTTCAGTGCTGATGAATCATAGGATTGGGTCCATGAGTGGCTGCTGCATTTCTAATATGGCCAAGATAAGGAGAACCAGTGTCAAAAAATAAAAATGAAAAATGAAATAGACACTTAAGCAACATAAACCACCTTCTTTCTCCAGCCCCCTGGGAGTATCAAGAGCTCTTAACATCAGAGACAGTTAATAACTTGACTCCAAACTAAGCAAGAAAGGGCCAAGGGAATGGTCAGGCATTCCCAGTTCAGAAACCCTAGTCAGCAAGTCAATTAATTACCTGTTTCTGTGACTCAGCTTCCATGGGTTGCCTCTTGCCTTATCACCAAAGTCCATGGAAGTCCTTTTACAAATCTTTCCCTGAGTCCTTTCAAGCTTCTATTTGCTTTGCCAGCTCCAACAGGACCAATCAGACTGGATCAGTGCTCATTTTAAGTACTAATTCTGCTCTCCTTACGTCATTTTTTCCTCTGGAAAATAGAGATAGTAATCCCAGTGCTACTCAGAAGGTTGTTGCAAATATCTAAGGAGTAACTGTATGCAAGTTGTTTTACAAAACCTGAGAGTACTATATAAATAGGAGTTGTTATTTCCTCGTTGACCATTCAGCCTCAGGACTTGCCTAGTTTGCCAGGTGGCTAGTGGGAGAGAGGGATAATATTCTTGTGCTCTTTTTTCCCCAAGCTCAAACCCTGCTTTCCCAAAAGGATCTGATTTCAACTGTGTAATTTTGAAAGTTACTCTTCCTCTCCAAAACTATAATTTATTTATAAAACGAGGCCCTTAAAGCTAGAAGAAACCTCAGAGATTAGCTAATCTAATATTCTCTGATTTTATGGGGTGTAACATATTGTGAATTGAAGTCCCTGTGCTACCTTTCCCAAGGATATTTACAAAAAAGCCTTATTTCTAAAGTTCTCATTAGAGAAAACAGGTTTTGTTGCCTGGCTTTTAATCCTCAATTAAAAATCTGCTGTGCCCAATCTATGATGCTTTTCATAAGAAAAGCAACTTGTAAAGAGCTCATCCGTCCAGTATCCTGCTTATTTATATGTGCTTCAGGGTAGAAATAGGAAAGAGGGAGAAAGAAAAGATTATTACAAGTGAGACAGCAGTATCATGTCAAAGGCTCAGCAGGAACAAAAAATAAAACAGTTTTTAAGGCAATTAAGTTGTCATATGAGATCTACTCCAACCTATCTTTACCTGGAAAAAAAAACTAGGAAATAGTCATCAGCTGCTTGAAGACTTCTTTCATTTTAAAATTGGTTTGTTTGGTGGTTATATCAAAATTCCCAGGCATGAAAATACATATGTATATGTAAACTATGTCTATCATGTTTCTATTTATTGGTTTGTCATCTGGAAGTGGACATTCCCAAGTTATTCTTGAAGCATCGATTCTGTAGCTATATATAATGTTCTCTTGATTCTACTCATTTTGCCTATCATAATTTCATGAAGGTCTTTCCCTGTTTTTCTAAATTAACCTGTTCAATCATTTATGGGACAGTACTGTTCCATAGCAATCGTACACCACAACTTGTTCAGCCATTCCTAAATTGATGGACATCTCCTCAGTTTCCATTTTTGCCACCACAAAAAGAGCTGCTATGAATATTTTAGAACATATAGATTCTTTTCCTTTTTCCCCATCACCTTGCCATCCAGACCCAACAGTGCTATTGCTAGGTCTTAGGGTATACACAGTTTTATAACTCTGTGGACATGATTCCAGATTGAAGACTTTCAATAAGTAGGAATCTGTTACCTCCTGAGGCAACACAGTCTACTGTTGGGCAACTTGAAATGTTAAGAAAATTTTCCTTACATCACTAATTTTTTTCAAGCACACTGAGGCAACCTTGCAGACAGATATGTTCCTACTAGCATAGAAAGAAACCAAAAAGCTAATGACAGGAAATTTAAAGAAAAATTTTTTGAAACATCAAAGATTTCAAGAGAAAAACAAAAGTCCAGAACACAAGCAGATGATAGAAAAGAATGGATCCAAAACTAGAAAGGAGTATACTAAGTCTTCAAAGAGATACAAAGCTCTATTTAAATGATAAGGCAAAAGAATTTGAAACAATGCCTAATGAAATATAGATTAGTCTAAACTCCCAAGAGAACATAGAATAGAATTTTTTTAAAACTCTAGAGTGGTTCACAAAAAAATAAAAGGAGACATTAGAAGTGAATATGGGTCAGAATTTAGAGGCTACCGTGACAATTTTAAAGGTCAATTAGCAGATGAGAAAAAATTAATTCCATAGTGTATACTCTCTTACAGATGTAAAAAGAGAAGAACAGATTTAGAAGCAGAGAAAAATCTGGCAAGAGAGAAGCAAAAGGTAACAATTGTTTAAAAAACACATGAATTCTATTCATGTAAAATTAATTAACCTTATAGACAGGATTCACAGATATAATGTAAGGCTCACAAGTCTCCTGGAAAAACATGGCAAATTTAAAATATCTGAATATCATAATGTAGGAAACAATATAAGAAAACTGTCTAGAACTTCTGAATACAGACAAAATAAGTATTATTCTAGAGAATTCACAAGTCATCTTGAGAAAAATTCCCTAAAACACAAACCTGAAGGCACATAGTGTCTAAATTTAATAATTTAAATGGACAAATAGATTTTTTCAGTAGCCAAAAAAAGAACCTTCATATGTAAAAGAAATTCTAAGAACATAAGATTATTCCATGGCCAGGAGAAAACTTGAAAGAGAATGGAATAGTATGAAAAAGCAATCCAAAAAGACCCATCCTGCAAATCTGAACCTGGAAATCAGTGGGAAAGATGGAAATTCAGCAAGTCGGAGTCATTTAACATATTTCTGCAGAGGAAAAGACATGAGCAGAACTGGCACATAGTAGGCACTAATAAATGCTAATTGACTGATTGCAAGATAAATAAGCACAACTATCAAGGAAAGAATAATTAATGAAATTGAGTCTTCCATGTTTAAAGGTTATATAAAAGGCAAAGGAGAGACACAGAAATTTAAGTCTGCCCCACTGCAAAGTTCACACATTTTTCCTAGCTCTTCTTCCTAAGGCCAAAAAGATTGATTCTACTATCTCTTCCACATGAAGACTCTTCAACTAGTTGAGTATAACTATCTGATCTCCTCTGAGTCTTCTCTTCTCCATACCAAATGATCCTAACTTTAACTTATCTTTGACTCAAGGACATTTTGGTTTCCTTTCTTTGGACACTCTTTAACCTATGAAAGGAATTTTGTTTTTGTTCAGTTGTTACAATTGTATACAACTCTTCATGGCCCCATCTGGAGTTTTCTTGGCAAAGATACTGAAGTGGTTTGCCATTTCCTTCTCCAATTCATTTTACAGATGAAGAAACTGAGGCAAATAGGGTTAAGTGATTTGCCCAGGGTCACATAGCTAGGAAGTGTCTGAGGTAAGATTTGAACTCGGGAATCTGAGTCTTCCTAGTTCCAAGCCCAGTGCTCTATCTACTGTGCCATCTAGCTGCTTATCGATGGCATACCATCCATTTTACTCAACGTGTGGGATGAGGGAAGGGTAAGTAAACATCTTCAGACCAGATGTATAAACCAGGTGAGTGGCAGAAGATTTGGGGAATGTATAAAGGCACTGGAGGTGGAGCTGAGCATTAGTATAGCACAGTTTTCAGTTTTCCTTCATAGTTACTATGGATCCTCACTTGCTGCACCAGCAATGATTTATGAAAACCCATCTGCTTCAAACTTTCTCAAAGTCTATGATTTCTCGCATTCCTCTCGGACTTTTTTATTCCTTTACTCCAGTTGCCTGGACAACCAGATTTGGTATTGTGATCAAACAGATTTTGCTTTGTATTTTGCTTTTAAAAATATGCTTGCTTTCTGCAATTGCACTTTTGCCTGCTTTTCTTTTTTGCTATTAAGATAAGTACATTGTATTTTAAATCACTGAGTTGTGCTGAAGAAAAGAGCCTTAGACATCCTCTAGTCCAACCCGATTAATTTGTAGCCAAAGAAAGTCAAGTTCAGAGGAGGTAAGTTGCTCAGCTTCTCCAAAAAACTCCCTTAATTTTTATACTTTGGGTTTTGTCTCTAGTCATGCACTCAAAGAATGCAGTCCATAGTCATCTTTGCTACTTTCCCCCAGCTCCCCTGAAAATAGTTTATAGAGAGAAAGATGTAAAATTGGAGTAAGACCGTGAGATATGGTTTAAAACAAGTGATTATCTAGAGAATCCACCTCTAGGGGGAAATGCCCTGCAACTGGAACTCCAAGACACAAATAGTGTTTACATTGAACAATTTTGATGACCAATTGTGCTCAGAGCCATGAGAAATACCTTCAAAATAGTATTCAAATATTCAAATATTTCCTAGAGTCAGAAGACGTGGGCCCTGGTCCTGCCACTGACTTGTTGGGAGACTTTTGCTCTTTATTGTCCTTGTACAAAATAGGGACAACTGACCTCAAAGGTCCTTGATGGTGAGAACTGCTTCATTTTTGCATGTGTATTCCCAGCACCTGGGACAGTGCCTTACCCTTGGTAGCTGCTACATAAATGAATAAATATGTCTTGAATTCAATAGCTTCCCTGCTACCCTCAAAGCATTGTCATGAGGATAAAATGAGATGATGGATGCTGAAGTAATTTTTCAACTGTACACAAGTGTAAAGTATTATTATTTGCTCCCTTCTCAACCCCGGACCCTGACAAGTCCTCTCTGAGTTTTGTTTTCTTTTTAAGAAAAAGCAAACAAAGAAAGGTAGCCAATTCTTCTTTACTTGCAACGACAGAGAAAAGCAGGGTTGGAGAGCATCCAGAATGGTGGCTAATCCAGAAATTATTTGCTTTGGCATGTCTTTCTGTATTTATCTGGGACCCACTTCAAACATGCTAATGAAGCTTCACTGCTGAGATCCAAGTCAGTTGATGCTGGAAAGCTGTTCTGCGCATCCAGCTCAAGGGTCCTGGCGTGTCTTCTTACCACAGTCCACTCGTGGGATCCAATTACATTATAGCTAAAAGGCACCTAAGAGGCCACCTTGTCCAACCTCCTCATTTTGCCCATGAGAATACCGAGGCCAAGAAAGGATAATGAATGGACTCATCTCTGTCAGCACTAGAACCCAGGTTCTCTGAACTCCAAAGGCAATGCCTGATTGACTTTGTCAAGCTGCCTCGCTGGTTTGAAGAGACAGACACTCTCCTAGATTGACACAGTCTCTCCTTTCTCCAAGGAGAATTTCCTTGAGTAGGAGAGATAATGAAGGACTTTCAAGGGCTTCTCTGTGGTGAAGATGAATAGAAGCAGCAGAGATGTTGACAAAGTTAAGCAGATGAGCTACAATCTATAGTGATCAACGAGGTTTATAAAGCAGGTACTTAAATGCAATACTTAAGATGAGTAGGTTTAACTTTCAATAACCTTAGAGACAAGATTTGCCTGACAAATTGTAGATAATCCACAGGAAGATGATTGAGAGTTGATTATACATACAAGTATTATGCAAAAATTCATTTTAAATACTATAAATAATTCCACAAATAATGCAAGCCAAGTCCCCAGCCAAAAGAGGAAGATTACTTATTAATTGGAGCATCAAATGGTAATTTCCTTGCAAAGAACATTTGGTTGGGACTAGGAAGCTCAGTTAGGCCAAAGAAAGGAGTCTCTATACTAGCTATTGGTCCCCAAATCATTCATTCCCAATCTGCTCTCCTGGGTGTAGAAATCTAGCTCCATCGATGGTGATTTGCAGAGTTTCTGCATTCTCCCCGGCCACTATAGCCAAAACTGAAGCAAAAGGAAGAGGGAGGCAGGTGTTCTGTGGGAAAGCATCCACTTGATCAATCTCACTGTGGATAAATAGTACTAGGTGAATCCAGAGGGGACATACAACAAAGAAGAAAAGAAACAGCATGTTCTGATAGAGAGCCATGATCTAGAATAAACAAGACTTTTAAATCGCAGGATGATAGAGAGCAAACAACCCAAAAGGAGCATAAGAATTTGCCATGGGATGGCTTTATTTGTTACTGCATGAAAACAAAAAATTGATTCCCCCCCCTTTCCTTCTACTCTCCAAGGGTTATATGAAAGGTAAGTAAGGGGGGAAATGAATTTTTCCCCACTCATTCCTCCCTACCCTACAATGTGAAGAGAAATGTCCCTGAAAAAAAATTCAATAATTCTTCCTGGCTGTACTCAGGAAGACAAATAAACAGATCTTGAGGAAAGAAGAAATTGGAATTGGCCGGTCTTGAACACTGACTTGGTAGTAGACACATCCAGCCAAGTACCTGGAATCACGATGACATCAGGAATTATAGTTATTGGGTACCAGCTTCTTTTTGATTTCAGAAATCTTTGGAAATGAAAGAGGTAGGAAATGTTCCTGATTCCTGAGGATTTCAGTGAGGCCAAGCAAGAGTCATTGGGAGCCATAAAGCAAAAAGATGGAGATACAGTAAAATGGAAGCCCCCTGGTCTGGGGCTATGTTTGAGCCATTGCAGAAGGAACTAAGCTGTTACACCCATTCCAGGAGACTCTGGAAGATTCCTCATTTTAGGGATAGGGCAGAAAACAGAAGTGATTCATTGACAAAGGATTAAGGAACAGCACCCACAGAGAGAACTACACAAGAATCTCTTAGATCCCATTACCTAGTGTAGAAACTTGAGTAACTAAGGCTGTGCCACTCATTTCTTTTGAGGGCTCAATTATTGCTTGTTTTCTTTTTTCTATGAACTATATATAAAATACCTCTTTGCCTGTTTAGAACTGTTTCTCAGACTTTTTCTGTGTATTGAGGGAAAGGAGGAGACAATGGGGACATACCAAGGCAGAAAAGTTAAAAAAAAAAAGGTTCCAAACTGTTTGGAATCAGGGAGAAGAAACTCTTATTCTTTATGTCACTTGAGAATCTCCATCACAATGGCTAAATTTACTCTAACGGGCTACCTTCTTTTTTTTTAATCCTTACCTTCTATCTTGGAATCCATACTAAGTATCAGTTCCAAGGCAGAAGAGCTAGAAGGATTAGGCATCTGGGGATTAAGTGACTTGCTAGGAAGTATAATTCAGATTTGAATTTAGGTCTTCCTGACTCCAGGTTGGGCACTTTTTTCCACTGTCCCACCTAACTGCCCCTGCCCTCCTTTTATTTTTTTTAATTAATTTATTTATTTAGAATAGTTTTCTGTGGTTACATGATTCATGTTCTTTCCTTCCCCTCCTCCCACCCCCTCATGTAGCCAACAAGCTGGGTTTTACATGTATCACTGATCGAAACCTATTTCCATGTTATTAATATTTGTAATAGAGTGATCATTTGGAATCTACATCCCAAAAAAATTTTTAAAAAAAGAATCTACATCCCTAATTATATCCCCATCAAACCATGTGATCAAGCAAATGTTTTGTTGTTTTTTCTGCATTTCTACTCCCACAGTTCTTCCTCTGGATGTGGATAGTGTTCTTTCTCATAAGTACCTCAGAATTATCCTGGGTCATTGCATTGCTGCTAGTAGAGAAGTTCATTACATTCGATTGTACCACAGTGTATCAGTCTCTGTGTACAATGTTCTCCTGGTTCTGCTCCTTTCTCTCTGCATCAATTCCTGGAGGTCATTCCAGTTTATATAGAATTCCTCCAGTTCATTACTCCTTTCAGCACAATAATATTCCATTACCAACATATACCACAATTTGCTCAGCCATTCCCCAATTGAAGGGCATACTCTCATTTTCCAATTTTTTGCCACCACAAAGAGCACAGCTATAAATATTTTTGTACACATATTTTTCCTTATTATCTATTTGGAGTACAAACCCAGCAGTGGTATGTCTGGATCAAAGGGCAGGCAGTCTTTTAGCGCCCTTTGGGCATAGTTCCAAATTGCCCTCCAGAATGGTTGGATCAATTCACAACTCCACCAGCAATGCATTAATGCCCCAATTTTGCCACATCCCCTCCAACATTCATTACTTTCCTTTGCTGTCATATTAATAGTTGCTCTGATCTTCATTTCTCTAATTATAAGAGATTTAGAAAACTTTTTAATGTGCTTATTGATAGTTTTGATTTCTTTATCTGAAAACAACCTATTCATGTCCCTTGTCCATTTATCAGTTGGGGAATGGCTTAATTTTTTTGATAATTGATTTAGTTCCTTATAAATTTGAGATATTAGACCTTTGTCAGAGGTTTTTGTTATAAAGATTTGTTACTCAATTTGTTTCTTTCCTTCTAATTTTGATTGGCAGGTATACTATTCTATTTGCACCTAATTTACTTATAGTTTCCTTCTTTATATTCAAGTCATTTACCCATTCTGAATTAATCTTGGTACAGGGTGTGAGATGTTTATCTAAACCTAATCTCTCCCAGACTATTTTCCAATTTTCCCAGCAGTTTTTGTCAAATCGTGGATTTTTGTCCCCAAAGCTGGAATATTTGGGTTTATCATAGATTGTCTTGCTGAGGTCACTTACTCCAAGTCTATTCCATTGATGCTTCCTTCTGTCTCTTAGCTAATACCATACTGTTTTGATGACCACTGCTTTATAGTACAGTTTAAGATATGGTACTTGCTAGGCCCCCATCCTTCACATTTTTTTCATTATTTCCCTTGATATTCTTGATATTTTGTTCTTCCAAATGAACTTTGTTATAATTTTTTCTAATTCAATAAAAGTTTCTTGGTAGTTTGATAGGTATGACACTAAATAAGTAAATAAATTTGGGTAGGATTATCATTTTTATTATGTTAGCTCATCCTACCCATGAGCAATTCATGTTTTTCCAATTATTTAGATCTAGTTTTAATCATGTGAAAAGTGTTTTGTAGTTATGTTCATATAATTCCTGTGTTTGTCTTCATAGATTCCTAAATACTTTATAATGTCTAGAGTGATTTTAAATGGTATTTCTCTTTTTAACTCTTGTTGCTGAGTTGTGTTGGAAATATATAGAAATGCTGATGACTTCTGTGGGTTTATTTTGTATCCTGCAACTTTGCTAAAGTTGTTGATTATTTCCACTAGCTTTTTGATGGATTCTCTAGGATTCTTTAAGCAGACCATCTTATCATCTGCAAAGAGTGATAGCTTGGTCTCCTCATTACCTATGTTAATACCTTTCATTTCTTTCTTCTCCAATAACTACTGCTAGTGTTTCTAGTACAATATTAAATAAAAGGGGTTATAATTGGCATCCTTGTTTCACTCCTGATCTTATTGGGAAGACTTCTAATTTATCCCCATTGCAGACGATGCTTGCTAATGGTTTTAAATATATACTGTTTATTATTTTTAGGCAACGCCCTGCTATAGCCTGCCCTCTTTTTAAAAGAGATAAATTAAATTCCACTCATAACTAAAATTCTATTGATGGTCCAAACTTTTCCAAGAAGCCTGTCCCTTCCTGGCCTTAATACCAGTATTGTCTCTCTGAGATAACTCTAATAAAACCAGCATATACTTTGTATATAGTTTACATATTGTCTTCCCCTGGAGATTGTGATTTCCTTGAGAGCAGGAATAATTTTTTGCCTTTATTGCCATGCATAGAACATAGTAGGTGTTCAATAAATACTTATTGACTTAACTTGGTAATTATTTCTTTTCAGGCTCCTTTTAAAATGCAAATGTGAAATGCTAAATTTGGGAGGGACCACTTTATTTATTTTTTTTTAAATTCTTACCTTCTGTCTTAGAATCAGTACTAAGTATCAGTATCTGTTCCAAGGTAGGCAAGGGGTCTTCCCAGGCAATTGCCCAAGATTACACAGTTAGGAAGTATCTGAGGTCAAATTTGAACCCAGGACACCCTGTCTTCAAGTCTGGTTCTCTATCCACTGAGCTACCTCGGTGGAAGGGACCACTTAAAAAAATCTTCTTTCCTTCATTCTTGGCTCCTTGTCTTTTCATGACCACATATGTATAATATATATCAAAATACTTACCTTCTCAAGGAGGGAGAAAAAAAAAGGGAGGAAAAGAGAGAATCTGGAGCTCAAATTTCTCAAAAACCAATATTTAAAATTGTTTTGAGGGGCAACTAAGTGGCTCAGTGGATAGAGAGAAAGACCTGAAGGTTCACATCTGACATTAGACATTTTCTAATTGTGTGACCCTGGGTAAGTCACTTAACCCCAATTGCCTATTCATTACTGCTCTTCGGCTTTGGAAACAATACTTAGAATCAATTCTAAGACATAAGGTAAGAGTTTTTAATTGTTTTTACACATAATTAAAGAAAAAAATTTTTAAGATGATGCTTTGATCAGCTGGCAAGTGGAAGGGATAAACCCTGAGAGGCTGATATATTCCACTGGTTTGCTCAGGATGTCAAGAGAAAATAAAGTTTTTTATGTTTGTGTTTGATGGACCCACTGCAGTGAACTGATGGGAGCACACAGACAAGAATCCATGCCTCATCTGTGAAATCACAGATCCATTTGAGTACATGAAGGAAAGGACTAGAAAATGCTTGATAATCATTTAGGCTTCGATAAATAAAAGGGGCTTAATCAGAACTGCTATAAGAATTTTGAGAATAAATCAATCAGTTTCAGCTAGGAAAATGCAGGGAAGTTTTCATAGAAGAAACGATCTGAACTAAGACTTGAAGGAAAAAAGAAGAATTTCAACAAGCAGAGAAGCAAAAGGACTATGTTCTGGCCATAGGGTATAGAAAGGTAGCTAATAATCCAGTTCTGCTCTGTTGGGAGGGTGATTTAGGGGATGGGACTAGATGGATAGGTTTGGGCCAGTATCAGAAAGTAACAGGTTTGGGAAGGCCAACAAAGCCCAGGCAGGCAGAGCCTGACTCTAAGATGCCACACACAGACCACTCAATGAAATGGGAAGTATCTTTAATAAAAGAAATGAGGTAGAAGGGTATGGGATAACCTGAAGCTAATTTGTCTAACTAGTACCCCAGGATCTAATATCTCTTCACAGAGATTTCTTCAGAGTGGTTTTTCCTGTACTAATCCTCTCCTCACTGCCTAAAATCCCCAGTCCCTGTTCTTGGCTAAGATAAACTAAACCTCCCTTAGCTTGTTTTAAGGAAAAGGTCTGTGTAAGCCTGCTAGGGCCCAGGGAAGGTCCTAGATCCAAAATGACCCAGGCCTAGTCTCGATATCAGATGCTAGATGGTCCAGGAACACCAGGAACTGCAGAAGATAAAACAGATCAGCAAAGCAAGCAGGGCAACAGGGCAACCGAATAGCAAGGCAGGATAGGGAATTCTGGGTAGTATAGAGTAGTATCAGCCATTAAGGAAAAGCAGCCTGTCCCTCCAGGTCACACCAGAGAAAGACCCTTAAATCTCATTTAAAAACTGTCTTTTCCCTTACTTTTCCACTCTGTAATTCTCTCCCTGTTAGTCTCATGCCTCTGCAAATTTGCTCTAACCCTCTCTTCCTTATAAGAACTCTATTATGGAGTGTATAAAAGGAAGTAGAGTAAAATAAGACAGGAAAGCAATGTAATAAGGTCAGGAAGTACGTTTTGATTTTTAGTTGCCTTGTCTAACACATTTGTGGTAGTAACTTTCAGTGCTGATCCTATTGAATACATAATCTTCTTGAAATTTCAACATCTTGATATTGTCATTGCTGGATCCCTAATGTTTTGCTCAAAATAGGATCTTCTTCTTGATTGTATCATTATCTATTGTGAAAAGATTTCCTACCTTTGATAATACACTATCTGGCCATTTCTGATTTCAACAATAGTTCCTGTAATTATGTCCAATTTGATGAATTATAATTGACTACAATAAAATCTAATCATGGTCATGAAACCTTAATGCTAGAAACTGGGACTCAATCCAGGACTAATCTAGAATGGGAATTTAATGTCCTAGATAATTGGCAATGAATTATAATTGGTTATATTAAAGTCTAATGTTGACTAATTTTGAGAACTAGAAAAAATGTTTAGTCTGTATTTATGTTGCACCATTAGGTGATTTTGGAAATCATGCATAGAGATGTTGGATACTAGAGAACACTATAACTCCAACTTTAAAGTTGTATTTAGAAATGATCTGTACAGCCCAATATCTTCAAGCAGAACTTGATCTTTGTCATAGGGGTAAAATCTCATAAGTTGTTGACTTTGTGTGTTACTGGCAAAAACAAGCACATGCCTAGAACACATGCCTTTCCCATCTCCATCTTCCTAAGTCAGGTTCCAACTTCTTCCATGAAGTTTTTCTTGATCTATCCACACATCTCCCAACTGAAAGTAGATCTTATCATAATTCAATGTTTGTCTTGAGGTTATGTTAGCTGCCTATTTCAAACTATCAATCAATAAATGTTAATTAAGCAACTAGGACAGTAATGGCAAATCTATGACATATGTGCCAGAGATGGCATGCAGAGCACTCCCTGTGGGCATGTACCACCCTAACCCCGAGTTTGGTATTAGAAAAGCAGAAGGACTCAGGTGGAGCTGCTCCCCTCAACCATGACTGATGACATTTTTTTCATATCCTCCACCCCTCTGCCCAGCAGTCAATGGGAGTGCATGGGTGGGTGGGGCACACAGGCAGCAGAGTTGGAGGGGAGCAGAGAGCTCAGGCCACTCTCCTCTCCCTCTCTACACTCACTAAGGAAATTCCTCACTTCACCTGCTCCTCTGCCCAATGGGAACACTTTATCCCTCCCCTGTGTGGGGTAAGGGAGGTGGAAAAGGCATGCCCAGCACACAGTCTCTGGCAGAGCAGGGCATGAAGTCTCTAAAAAGTTTGCCATCACAGACCTAGGATGTGCCAGGCATTTTGCTAAGAGCTGGGGATGCAAATATAAATAAAAACAAAGACTAAGTTTCTATCTTCAAGGAGCTTACAATGTAACAAGAAGACAACACACAAAAGGAAGCTGAAAATGGGAAGAGGAAGGAAGGGAGAAGGTAACTAGTGTGGGAGCATGATGACTATTCATTCTAAAGAAGTCCAAAAGCTATGTTGCTATTGGAGAATGGGAAGAAAAATTTTGCTCTGCCCCTTTTTAGATAGAGACCTTGGAATCCATAGCCCTGCTCTTTAGTGAGAGGGTTCAATCAGAGGGGCAGAGAGTGCTTGATGTATTGTGAGTGAAAGGAACATTTGATCAAATAGCATATGTCTTCTACCTTCTATTAGACTGTTAGCTCCTTGAGAGTACAAAGTATGTTGTTATCCATCTTTATAACCCCCGTGTTGGCACTTAATAAGTATCTTTAAATTTATTTATGGGACTAGAGAGGTTGCACAGAAAGGGACATGTGGCACCCAAAATACTAGAGAGCGTCAATGAAAGCTGAATTTATGCTTTATGAACTGTTAGCCCAATAACTTCTGAGGGTAAGTCCACCATCTTATATGGGCAAGGTTCTTGGCATCCCAAACCAATTACAATAATAACATCAAAGATCACTGATTATAGATCACTTGCCCTATGGAACCTTTTGTTCTTCCCAGTTTTTAATGGTGTCTCTTTTCTCAGATTATCTTGTATTGAATTATTTGGGTGCATGTTATTTCCCCTTTGTTCCTTTTAAGTATAAGCCCCTCAAAGGCAGGGACTATTTCCTTTTTTTAATCACCTCTTTGAACGAAGTCTTACAGATATTAGGCACTTAATAAATGTTAGCTCAATTAAATTAAATTGGGGAAGCACACCCCTTTAAAAAATCTCTACCATTATTGGATAGCATTAGTGTCCAAATCTATCTTGCTATAATTTCCACCCATTACTCCTACTTCTCACCTCAGTGTCCAAGCAGAACAAATTTTATTCCTCTTCCTACAATATTTGAAAATAATGAAAATGTCCTCCCTTCTCCCCTCTTTAGTTCTACTCATTTTTCCGAAGCTTTTTTTGAGAAGATGATTCCAATATCTGCACTAGGGATTTGAACTTGCTGTCTCTCTCCATATCCTTAGAGACTAGGGAATGAACTGTGTGATTTTAACAATAAATTGAATAAACAAAGAACAAGGCCAAATCATCCTATGCCTTATTAAATAGCTTCTATTAGACTCTGAGCTATTCTAATTTTGTGTAACAATAGGACATCCTTCAATTATTTTATTATGGGTTGTATTAAGGATTAAATGAAATAACATATAAAACATTTTGCAAACATTAATGTGCTATACAAATACTAGCTATTAGCATAATCATTATTGTTATTATTGTAGTGAAATTATCCTAACAAGTACATTGAGAGTGTTGCTGTATGACTTAAAGGGAGGGCAAAATAAATCCTTTTAGCCTTTTCTGCACCAAGCCTTCTCCAAAGGAGACTTTAATTTCTAGGGGGGAAGCAGAAGGTTAGGGCCAAAAGCTTAGCTACTCTGTTCTTCCCAAAGAAAGGGAATATCCAGCTAGAATTATATCTTCCTGCTATCTTAAATATTGTTACTCTAGGGGGAAAGGTTTTCAGCTTCAATTTAGCTAGTCATTAATGGGGAAAGAAAAACCCAAGTTTTATATCCAAGGCATGACTCCCTTCCCACCAATATTACTTCCACAATGAACAAACATAGAGCAACTGCAGAGCTCTAAGACATTTTAAGAGACTTAAAGAAAGTCCAGAGACTGAAAAAACTGGAACCCTTTTCTCTCCTGCTCCTGCCAGCACTGGCCCACCCCTCAGGCAGATGCAGAGCATTGATCTTCATCTACAAGGAGGGAGACCCCATACCAATGGACTTTGGGACTTGATTTGTATAATCATCATTATTAATCGGCCTCCTCAAAGGTACAATACTATCCTGCCAGAAAACCTCCTTTGCCTTCTATTTACATTTTTATTTTATTTTCAACTCCAAATTCTCTCCTTCCCCTAACCCCTTTTCTACCCATTGAGAAGACAAGAAATAGAAAACTCATAACAAATATGAAGTCGTGCAAAACAAATTTCTGGAAGAAGAAGGGTGGGAGAAGAGGAGAGAGAAGGAGGAAGTGAAAGAGGGGAGAGAGAGAAGGAACAATTTTAGCAAAGTAGCAGAATACAAAATAAACCCACCCATATAATGAGTATGTCTATATATCACCAACAAAATCCTGAAGGAAGACATAGTAAGAGATAACACCTCTAAAATAATCATAGACAGAATGAGATACCTAGTAGCACACCTCCCAAAATAAACCCAGAAATCACATGAACATAATTATAAAACACTTTTTTAAAAATATGGAAAAACCTTCACGAAGTTCTGAAGAGTGAAAATGAGAAGAGCCAAGAGAACGTTATATACAGCAACAGAAATATTGTTTGAAGGATGACTTGTGCATGTCCACCCACCTCCAGAGAACATACTGATGAATAGAAATAAGACATTGTTTTATATATGTATGTATCTTTTTGTCAAATAATGTCTTCTCTATTATGGAGAGGGGAGGAAAGGAGGAAAGAAGATACCTGGGAATTTTATTGTAACAAAGCAATTAAATTTTTAAAAAGGATGAAAGAAGGCATGTATTATGGAGTATAGCCACTAAGTACCACAAGATATCAAAGTAGGGGGACATCACCAAGGGCTCAAGTTAAGAGCAAAGACTGAAGAAAAGGAGTGACTTGAGTTTCATTTGAGCTAAGGAAGATGTAGCTAAGTAGGGGGAAAACAGAGGACGGTACAGATGGAGTTTGTTATCAGAGAGGAAAGAAACAAAGCTGGTGATGGACAAAATATTATTATGGGTGGGGGCACCTATGAGGGAGAAAAACAAGCTAATGGTAGACAAAATATTATTTAGGATACAGCAGTACTAGCCTTCAAAAAATATTATTGCCAGTATTTTTCCATGAGTATGATCTATAAGTTTACAGCCTCTCTTAAGGGAAAACTGTCATAATGGCCTCAAAACCATTAGGCCTAATCTTAAAACAAGCCTCTAACAGAGGGGTCCCCAAATTACGGCCCACAGGCCACATGCAGCCCCTGAGGCCATGTATCCAGCCCCCACTGCACTTCCAAAAGGGGCACCTCTTTCATTGGTGGTGAGTGAGAGGAGCACTGTATGTGGTGGTACCACAAAGCGTGACATCACTCACGTACAGTACTACTTCGAGTGACATAATTTTATGTGTGGCACCTTGTTCTGAGAGTAACTGCATAATGAAAGATGTCAGCATGGTGAGCTGCAATCTGGGGGAGGGGATTCCGCACTGTGTATACTGCACTAATTTACGGTTTGGGTTAGAGTTAGGGTTAGGGTTAGGGTTAGGGTTAGGGTTAGGGTTAGGGTTAGGGTTAGGGTTAGGGTTAGGATAAGGGTTAGGTCTGGTCCTCCAATGGTCTGAGGGACAGTGAACTGGCCCCCTGTGTCAAAAGGCTGGGGACTCCTACTTTCTAACACTTCCAAACTTTGTGACCTGATGCAGGCAGCTCCCTAAGACTTATATCCTAAGTTTTCTCTTTCTTTCTTTCTTTCTTTCTTTCTTTCTTTCTTTCTTTCTTTCTTTCTTTCTTTCTTTCTTTCTTTCTTTCTTTCTTTCTTTTCTTTCTTTCTTTCTTTCTTTCTTTCTTTCTTTCTTTCTTTCTTTCTTTCTTTCTTTCTTTTCTTTCTTTCTTCCTTCCTTCCTTCCTTCCTTCCTTCCTTCCTTTCTTTCTTTCTTTCTTCCTTTCTTTCTTCCTTCCTTCCTTCCTTTCTTCCTTCCTTCCTTTCTTCCTTTCTTTTTCTTTTTTCTTCCTTTCTTTTTCTTTCTTCCTTTCTTTTTCTCATTCTTTTGCTTCCTTTCTTCCTTCGTTCTTCCTTTCTTTTCTTTCTCTTTTTCTTTAATAGACTTTTCTCCCAAAGTCTTTTTTTTCTGTCATTGCCACATGCTTTTGCTGCAATCAACATTATTGCTGGTGAAGTAGGGGAGGGTGAAGAGGAAGGAAAAGTAGCAATCCCATCCTCAGCCCTAACTGTGCTCCAGTCTGGAAGTCCAAAGTAGAAAAAATTATTAAGGATTAAGGGGGCTAAGCCATCCATAGTTCACTTTTACAGAACATGGGGAAAGGGTGGCTCTTCCAACAAGAGTTCATCACCCTCTGATCCAAAGTCACCAAGCATTTTGGAGACAGGTCCCGTCATCAGGAAAAAGTCAAAAGGAATTCCCTGTGAAAATTCAACAAGATTTTAAAACATATGCCTTTCATTGTACAGGAAGCTTTCAAACAAAAGTCCATGTCCTGTAATCTCATCAAGTTTACAAATATTCATCAGAATTATCAAGGGCTCCCTATTAAATTTCTTTGTTGTTCAATCTTTTTTTTCAGTAGTGTACATACTCTTTATGATCCTAACTTGGAGTTTTGTGGCAAAAATACTAGGATGGTTTGACATTCCTTCTCTTCCTCATTTGACAGATGAGGAAACGGAGGCAATGGGGGTTAAGTGACTTGCCCAGATTCACACAGCTAGTAAATATCTGAGACTGGATTTGAACTTAGAAAATCTTTCTGACTTCAGGCCTGGCACTCCATCCACTGTGCCATCTAGTTAACTATTAATATAGCTGATGTAATGGAGGGAATTTGCTATTGGATAAATCACAGGTACTCCTAATATATAGTCACAGTGACTATCATTACAGAAAGAACAAATATTTATTATAATAATAAAATGACTGAGTAGAGCACTGAGGTAAGGTCAGATAGAAGCACAAATTATCTTCTTGGAAAGCAGGTAAATGGGTTAAATGATTTTCATATTAGTCAAAAAGCCATTTTTCCAAGTTGGTTTCTTCATCGTTGATTAGATTCACTTGAATAGCTCCTCCAGTTAAGCTATTATGCATGTTTGTTTAAAAAAGCACCATGTACTACTGAGAAACCACGATGTGAGGCAAGGCATAAGAATAAATATTAATATCCCTCCCAGTGAATAAACACTTAGCATGACTTGATGAAGCTTTCCTTGCCATTAAATTGCAGACAAAGTGCCTGAAAATGAGAATGGATTTATCCAGATGTCAACAGAGGGAGGGCAGAACTACCAAGTTTTTATAGGTTCCAAACAAGTAGGAACATATGTCTGTAGGCAGAATAAGAAATACAATGCCATTACAGGGCCCAGCAAACACCACCAGTCAAGGCAAATGCTTGGAGATTCTCCTTATTAGGGGTACCACTGGGTAGTCAAGTAATGCTGATGTTTCCTATTATTTATGCTACTGAGATAATCATGTTTACATGCCTGGAGAAAGCAAGGAGTTTTAGTAGGAAAACACTAAGCACTCCCTCTGAAGGCACCAACAACCAGTTCATTGAGTGCAGGGGAAAATATGCAGTTTAAATTCTGTCAGTCTTCTTTTCTCTGTCTGTAAAATGGAGGCACATGGATTTACCTCTTCTCTGACAGTCAGAGAGAGAAACAGAGACAGAGAAAAGATAGATAGAGTCACAGGGAATCACAGAAGAGAGGAGAGAAGGGGAGGGGAGAGGAGAGGAGAGGAGAGGAGAGGAGAGGAGAGGAGAGGAGAGGAGAGGAGAGGAGAGGAGAGGAGAGGAGAGGAGAGGAGAGGAGAGGAGAGGAGAGGAGAGGAGAGGAGAGGACAGGACAGGAGAGGAGAGGAGAGGAGAGGAGAGGAGAGGACAGGAGAGGAGAGGAGAGGAGAGGAGAGGTCTAATTGTGTATCTGAGCTGTACTGGCTGAATGACCCTGATATTTTCTTGTTTTAAGACTATGCTAGTCTGCATGGTAAAGAGTGCAAACATTTATTATGCTCTAATATAAATAGATAGCTTTGGGGCAGCTAAGTGATAGAGAGAGTAGAGTGCCAAGTTTGGAGTTAGGAAGACTCATCTTCCTGAGTTCAAATTTCAGCCTCAGTCACTTACTAGCTGTGTGATCCTGGGTAAGTCTCTTAGCCTTAGTTTCCTCATCTGTAAAATGGCCTGGAGAAGGAAGTGGCAAATCACTCCAATACAGTACCAATAAAATTTCAAATGGGGTCACAAAGAGTCAGATACGACTAGAAAAAAATTTAACTGAAAGATAGTGGGACTAGAAAGACCAAAATTCCCCATACCTACACTATTTATGCTATGCTGTTGAGCTTTCCACAAAGGCAGAGGTTGTGGGTAGATCTATATAACAAAACACTTAACAGCCTTTACTTGCCAGCATCGCTGAGCAGATTTGATTTTTGAAGCATTTCTCTTTGGAGGCCTTTTGGATCGCTTTGTTAATTTTCAGCATCATTACGAGAGCATCAGCGTTCAAGTGAGGCAGTGCTGTTCTTTTTCCTCCTCCATCCTTCTCCCCACAACAGAGCAGCATCTGTGGCTATAGAAATCTGGCAACTTCTTGGGTCCCATCATTATGTTCTTTCTGTTTACAGTCAACACTGTCCTCAACTCTGGGTAAGGATCCTGGAGAGTCAACCCTTAAGTTGTTCATTAGGAAGGCACTATGGTACCTCAGGAAAAGCCCCGGGGAATTAATTCTCTCACTCTTCTAGACTTAGACCATTAATTCCAATATCCTTGTTTTACACATGAGGAAGCAGAGGACCAGAGAGTCTAACCAACGTACTCAAGGTGGCACAGAAAATAAGCAGCAGTCAGGATTCAAACCCAAATACTCTGGCTCTTGAGGCAGTATGCTTTCTACTGTACCACTCTCTCTCTTTTTTTTTTAAACACCCTGTGTCTTGAGCACACCAATGAAATTCCTGTGGAAAAAATTTGTCCAATATATACTGATTTTTTTTTCTTTGAGCAACTTCTTCACAGAAAATAGAAGTGGAGAGAGCCTGAATCTTTGGAATTCAGAAAGTTAAGCCAGTCAATTAGGGTGGTAGCCTTCAAACTCTTTTGATTCATACCCCTGTGAGAAAAATATTTTGAGCACTTATATATGTGTGAGGGTGTATGTATTTATATGTATATATAGTTATTTTTAATTATATGCATATGCTACTAAACTCACAATTATTTATATTATAAAACTCATGAGAGGTAGCCTGTGGTAAGGTAGATAGAGAATTGGCCTCAAAGCTAGGAAACCCTGAGTTCAAACCCCATCTCTGACACTTACTAGTTCACTGGCTGTGTGATCCAGGGTCTGCTGTTAAATGATTAACAAGGGACTGTCTGAGACCTATGCATGCATACTTTTAAGTTTAATCACTTTATTCTGCATTGATCACACTTTCTTAACTCTAGGCAGTCAACAAAATAATGAATCAAGCTGGGATTTATAGCAATTGATACAAATTTTTGGAATTTTTTAACCCTTATGAATTGATATTAAGTATAGGTTCCAAGGCAGAAGAGCAGTAAGGGCCAGGCAAATGGGGTTAAGTGACTTGCCCAAGGCCACACAGATAGGCAGTGTCTGAAGTCTTATTTGAACCCAGGACTTCCCACCTCCAAGCTTGGTTCTCTACCCACTGAGTCACCCACTTGTCCCCAGCTGCCAATTTCTGAGTTGCAAATACTCACACTGAAAATTTACCAATGAGATCTGCAAGTGAGTTAGATCTGGCTCCAGCACATCCCTAGGCATGTGACTTTGGACAAGTCCCAGTATCTTAGTGATCTAGAAAGTCAATTAAGATGATAAATTATAGAGAAGGTACTGAACTGCTTTGGTGAAAGGACTTTCTCCTCTGAAGGTTCCCTCTATCAGTGAAGTCACAAGCCTAGTCTCTAACCCTATGAAACTTACACCGGCAAAAAAGAAATTTTAAAAGAATGAAATAAAGATCAAATAATATTTTATTTATTAATTATACAAAACTCTTTGTTCTCATCAAAACATTGTTACTATTCATTTGTTACATATTTGTTCTCCTCAAATCATAATTATTATTCATTGATTACATATTAAGTTTATAAATACCATTATTAATGATATTTTACTTAGAGTAATGTGATTTAATATACTTCATTATTTTTTAAATTCTAATTTCATCCTTTGTGACATAGACATTCAAAGGTCCTGTTTTAAATTTCTTTATTTCAATGCTTGTTTTTAATGTTTGATATAGCTCAAAAACAAAAGCAAAAACCTGGCAGAGGTATAGAAGTTCAAATGGAAAGATATTCTTACCTGACTGTGTTTAGTAATCATGATATTCATTTTTCAATTCCATCCCCTAATTATGCAAAGATTTTTGATGAAATTCAGCTAGTAAATTTCCATCTTCACTGATGTCAATCAATTATTCTGGAAAACTAATTGAAAGGTATTCCATTTTTATATTTTTTCACAAACAGGCACAAAACCAATCAAACTGAAAATTTGGGGGTAGAAATTTTTTCCATAATTTTTTTAAAAGACATAACTATGAGACTTTTGAAAACTTGGCTCTTCTCAGCAATACACTCAGCAAAACAATCCTGAAAGACTGGTGAGGGAGAATGCTCTCCACCTCCGGAGGAAGAACTGTTGGAGTCCTCTTTCACATCAGTGTATCTTTGGTTTTATTTGGAGGTTTTGGCTATGTATGAGTGCGCTCCTACAAGGATGACCAACACAGAAGTGTGTTTTGCATGACAATAAAAATGAAAAAGAAAATAAAATTAATTTGCAGGAAAAAAAAGACATAACAATGAAACTTTTAATAGATGATTGTAAAAGAGAGGAATGAGGGCACTCTTTCCTTCTCTTTTAACTGGAGAGGGGTGAATAGGTTTGTTTTACTGAAAAGATATAAACTCCAGAGAAAAGTTAAAGGGAAATGTGGTAAGGGGAATATGGATGCTGAGATGTAAGCAGAAGGGTTGAGGGAAAGAAAGAAGGTAAGATCTCTCCCTCCTTGGAGTTAGCGGACACCTGAGCTTGAGGTAACCTTAGAGAGACTGAAAGGACTTTCTATCTCTCTTCTCAATGGATAATTTAAATAAATCATACCCCTTGAGTCTTAAAGTAGGCACAGGAAAGATGTTTATACCCCTGATCAATTGCCCAGAGAAGAGGGGTTACTAGTCAAGCCCTCTTCTGTGGAGGGTAATGGCCGACCAGGTCTTGTTTGTCACAGGTGGGATAGGATTCACCCTTGAATCCTGTTCTCAATCACCCAACCTCTCTCTTATTAAGAAACCAAGCCAACCCCAAAATCTGACTGTACTGAGATTTTATTTGGAAAGAGGAAGGCAAGTAGAGAAGGGAAAAGGGAAAAGGATGCCCTGAAACTAAACCCCACAACAGCCAGATCTAGAAGGTTTGAGTCTGAATCCCAAAGGACTCTGCCTCCTTTCCAGCTGTCAGTCTTTCTTTATTTCTAAGCTAACATCTCTAGTTTAAATCTCAAACAAGTCCAAAGGAAGCAAAGGAGAGACCCAGAAGAAGTATAGACAGGCTGGCTCAGATGAGAGTCCAAAACCCAAACTCCTTCTGAGTCTAGGGTTCTTGTTGGCAGGTGGAGGAAAGGTAGTAAAGAGGATTTCTTGATAGAAGCAGGTTCACAGATAATCAGGAAACTCTATCTCTTCTCTCTCTTGTGGCTTCAGATCCCCTGAGCTACCCAGGAAAAGACCCCTCCATTCCCCTTCCAGAGCTGGAAGTCTTCAGCTGCCCAGAATTCTCCTAGGCTCCCAGTTCTCTCTCCAAGATCCTTTGCTGACTCTCAACTGCCACTGAGCTGCTTGTCCATTGAACAAGCAGGATTCTATTCAGGTCCCGTTGCCATCCGTTACATGATGCACTTGTATTGTTTATTTAAATCCTTACCTTCTGTCTTCAAATCAATTGATACTAGCTATCAGTTCCAAGGCAAGAGAGAGTAAGGCCTAGGCATTTGGGGTTAAGTGACTTGCCCAGGATCACATAGCTAGAGTATGCCTAAGGCTAAATTTGAACCCAAGACCTCCTGTCTCCAAACCTGGCTTTATCCACTGAGTCACCTAGTTGCCCCTAACTGAGGGAAACAGACTTAAGTGACTTTCCCACTGCCATACAACTATCCAGTGACCCACCTAGCTACCCCTGCTTATATTGTTTTAAATAGTTTGTAGGCAAAAGAGTGGATCCAAGAGAAAGGGTAACTGACTGATAAGTATAATGGGTGAAGTGGGTTGTGTCAGAGAAAGATCTCTAATTGGCTATCAAGGTGAGGGTAGGAAAGTGACCCATCTTCACACCCTCTGCAGGTGTGATCATACACTCCTTGGGGTCAGTCCACACACAACCTCACCCTCAACTTTGCAGATCACTGGCTTAGGGTTAACAGAGCAGAGGCTAGCTCTTCCTTAACTCATAACTCATAGTTTCATGGGATTTCCTCATTGGCTAAATCATTTACACACATTATCCAGACTTCACATAATAGGAAACATATCACTTGCCTTCTTGATGGAGGGGAGAGGGGCTGGAGGCAGGGAAAGAGTCTGGAACTCAAGATAAAAAGTGAATGTAACCAACACTGTCCCCTTTGATCTGCTAAACAACTTTATGAAATAAGTGCTGTTATTATCATTCTTCAAGAGATTTATCTTGGATTATAATGCTTGTAAGAGTGAGATATGATTTGAACCCAAGTCTTGACTGCAGGTTCAGTGCTCTATGCATTATGAAATGTTCTCTTATAAGGCATTTGACCATAAAGTCATACTTTGGGGTTCTCAGTTACTGAATCTGAAAATGGAGTCAATCCAGCCAAACAGACCTTTCTTGTAGCATTAGGTTCTTTCTTTCCTTTTTCTTTAGCTACTAAATTTAATTTTAAATGAGTTCCTCTTTCAAAACGCAAACACTCCTGGGCTATCATGACAATCACTTTCATAGAATTTTTCAAGCAGGAAGGGAGCTCCGACTCAGCTAGTTCCAATCCCTCAGTTTTCAAGAGGTAACTGAAATGTGATGGACTTCTCTACTAGCAGCAGTGCAATGATCCAGGACAATTCTGAGGGACTTATGAGAAAGAATGCTATCCATATCCAGAGAAAGAACTGTGGGAGCAGAAATGCAAAAGAAAAACAGCTGCTTGATCACATGGGTCAATGGGAATATGATTGGGGATGTAGATTCTAAATGATCATCCTAGTGAAAATATCACTAGGATGGAAATAGATTTGATCAATGACACATGTAAAACCCAGTGGAACTGCACATTGGCTTTGGGAGGGAGTGGGAGGAGGGGAGGGAAAGAACATGAATCGTGTAACCATGGAAAAATATTCTAAGTTAATAAATTAAATAAAATTTAAATTAAAAAAAAAAGAAGAAACAGGCCAACAAAGCTGAAGTGATTTGTCCGTGGTCACACAGTTCAAAGAAATGAGTTCAAACCTACGACTCTCAGCTCCCAAACTATTCCTAATCAAGAATGTTGAAATCACTAACATTTGATCTATCTTTACCACCTCCTGGAGAATCTCCATCCCAGACCTAAGCCCAAGTTGCCCTCTGTTTACAAAGAGCCTCCTGACTCTGTGGCCCCAAGAGAGTCCTCCTGGGCTATTTTCCACATTGGACAGATGGGATGGGAGTGGAGAAGTATCAATGATGCCAAGTCATCCCAAAGGTTGTATGTAGGGTAATGAAAAAAGATTCAATGACAAGAGATGACAATCAAGAGATCTGAATTGGAAGCAACTGGGCAACTCTGTGGTTTGAAAGCCAGACCTAGAGATAAGTTTAAATCTGGCCTCAGACACTTCCTAGCTGTGTGACCCTAGGCAAGTCACTTGACTCCCATTGCCTAGCCCTTACCACTCTTCTGCCTTGGGACCAATACACAGTATTGATTCTAAGACAGAAGGCAAGGGTTGAGAGAGAGGGAGACAGAGGGAAAGTGAGGCAAAGGGAGAGAGACAGAGAGACAGAGACAGAGAGAGAGGGAGAGGGAGAGGAATACAGACAGGCAGAGATAGAGACAGAGACAGAGAGACAGAGAAAGGGAGGAAAGAAGAGAGTAGGGAGGGAGGGAGAGAGCGGTAGGAAAGGAGAGAAAAAGAAGGAGAGGGAAAGACAGGATGGAGAGAAACAGACAGGCAGACAGAGAGAGACAGAGACAGAGGGACAAAGGCAGAGAGGCAGAGAGAGAGACAGAGGGGGGAAAGAGGAAGGGAGAGGGAGAAAGAGAGGGAGGGGGTAGAGAGAAGGGAGGGGGAGGGAGGGAAGGAGAGAGATCAAGGGAGGGAGATGGAAAAAGAGACAGAGAGAGAGAGATCTGGATTGTGGTTCAGCTCAGCTACTTATTGCCATCTTTACTTATTTGGAAAATGAGAGAGATGTAAGAAATGTGCCTAAGGTACTTCCTTTAAAAAACTCTATGAAGGTGCAAAGTCTAAAAATCTTAAAACTCCAGACATATTTGCATACCTAAAAGGAGGTCCTAGGTGGCTAAAAGGAATTAACTAGAAAAGAATTACTTTACTTGTTACTTTTAATCAAATTAAAGCCAACAACATTTATTAATTACAGTGAGTCTTTGTGCTAGTTACTGGGAGGATAGACAATTAACAATTTGCATACACACATATATGTGTACTTGTACATATATGTTTATTCATGACACAGTCTCTGCGCCAATGGAATTTATAGTCTAGAAGGAAGTGTAAGTTATATACACCATTACTAGCCCTTTAAAATTCCTCAGGCTAAAAGAAAAATGGCAAAGTAACCCCATATATTATCTCATATCAGAAGTGTGGATAGGTTAAACATGGTCTGATTTAACAGGTCCCAGAAAACCAAATTTATGGAGCAAACTAAAAAGAACTGGCTTTTAGTAGAAGTAAAAGGATTCTTTATTTGGAGGGTAATAAAGTACAGCTTCCGATAAGTTAGAATTTTTGTCGTTCCATCATTTTAGTCATGTCTGGCTCTTCATGACCCCATTTGGTATCCTTGGCAAAGACTCTGGAGTGGTTCACCATTTCTTTCTCTGGGCTCATTTTTGAAATGAGGAAACTGAGGCAAACAGGGTTAAGTGCCTTGCCAAGGTTCACACAGCTAAGAAATATCTGAGGTCACATTTGAACTCAAGTCTTCCTGACTCCTGCATTCTTTTTTTTTTCATTAATTTTTTTTTTACCAATTACATGTAATAACAACTTTCCACCTAAATTTTCTGGAGTTATATGATCCAGACTGTCTCCTTCTTTCCTTCTCTTCCCCCTCCTGGAGCTGGCTAAGCCCAGCACTCTATCCACTGAGCCTTTAGCAAAGCAGAATTGGAAGGGACCTTCAACATTAACTGGTTCAGCTGCCACATTTCGTAGGTGAGGAGACCTGGGCCCACGGAAGTTACTTACTTTACCCAAAATCGCACAATTGGGTAGTGACAGAATTGGGCTGAAAATATAAAGAGGCTCAAGTTTAGATAAACACCTGGATGAGAGATGCATAATGGGTCAGAAGAGAAGGTTTTAAGTCTCTTTGGAATTATATCCCTAATCTCTTGCAGTTAATGTCTTAGAGCACAGACGAGGGGGAAAAATCCTCGTACAGTATTTCCCAAACTAATTCAGCCACATTCTTTCAGAAACCAAACCAGGGCATAATGCATCCTGCTTCCAAAATGAGCCATTCTAACACGAAACCTAAGATCCTATGCTCTTAAGGATGTTGGAACTGGAAGGGATGTTAGAGCTGGTCTTAATGAAATTCTTTCTATTAGATCATAAAAAAAATTAATTAATCAATACATTCTTGTTAAGCACCTATTATCTACACTATTGTATGAGGCACTGGGGAGACTGCCAGTCTACTATCATTTATTGAGCACCTACTATGTGCTAGGTCTTTTGCAAAAGTGAGACACAACTGTCCTTAAGGAGTTTATATTCTGCTAGAAAGTGGGGCAAATAGGGAGGGCAGTAGATAGATCTAATTCAAATCTGACCTCAGATATTTACTAGCTGTGTAACCCTGGGCAAGTCACTTATCCCTGTTTGCCTAAGTTTCCTCATCTGTAAAATGAGCGGGAAAAGGAAATGGCAAACTACTCCAGTGACTTTGACAAGAAAACCTCAAATAGAGTCACCAAGAGTCAGATGCAATTGAACAAGGAAGTTAGGGGAGCAGCCCTTAAGATAACACGGGGAGGAGGTAGCTAGATGGCTCAATGGATAGAGAGCCAGATCTAGAGAGAGGAGGTCCTGGGTTCAAATGTGATCTCATATCCATGCTGGTTGTGTAATCTTGGGCAAGTCAATTAACCCCAATTGCCTACCCTTTCCCCAAAATCAGGACTGATACTTAGTATTGATTCTAAGACAGAAGGTAAGGATAAAAAAAAAAGATGATGCAAACAAAATTATAAACTAGCTCTTCAAGACTTACAGATGCCTTTCAGCAACTAATGGACATGTTTTTATCATGATTTGCAAATACTAAATGGCATATTTCACTTCTCTGCCCCCTGTAAACTATGCTGCTAAGAAAGTGTCACCACCTTCTCTCCTTGCAGCTCCCTTTTATGTATCATTTTTTTCTTCCATGAGAAAGTAAAATTCGTGAAGAAAAGTATTTATATACTTGTATTTATATCCCCAAATCTCAGCACACAGACTGGCACAAAGCAAGTATTTAATAAACATGTTAACATTCATTTATTCACTTTAGGGATGTTTTGCTTTCACACAATCAATAAATTCCTCAGGAAACTCTTTTGCATTACTGCCTCCCTACCTACCTATACCTACTAGCCAATGTGTTAAAAAAAAATAGGAATAAAGACCTTTCTGTCTTTTGAAAGGGCAGAAGAAATAAACAGTCCACTGCTAACTGCAGACTTTTATATATTTTTGACAAGGTCAATGATGACAGATAGTTAATCTCTCCATTTGTTTTCTATATTTATCTATTAAAAAAAAACTCTTATTTTCTCTCCTAGAATCACTAATGAGCATCAGTTAAAAGGCAGAAGAGTGGTAAAGGGTTACATAGCCATACATACAATGAGGGTTAAGTGACTTACCCAGGGTTACATAGCCAGGAAGTGTCTGAGGACAAATTTGAACCCAGAACCTCCCATCTCCAGGCCTGACTCTTTGTCCACTGAGCTACTCAGCTACCTGTTTTCTAATTTATGCAGAATAGGTAAATTCATGGAGCTAGATGAACAAAGAACATGGTCTTGAGAAGAGAATGTGTGGATCATCAATCGGTACCGTACATTTACCAGATCAAATCACCCTCATGCCCCCCAAAACATAAAAGGATTAGAGAATTTAAACAAGAGAAAAGACAGCATCTACTCTGGTGGGTCAAATATTATATGCAGAGCTCAAATTCTTAGGCCCATTAATTTAATTTAATTAAATAAGCATTTATTACATACTTACTATTTGGTAGGCACTGCACTAGGGCTGGGTGTGGGAGCAAATACAAAAAGGACCAGACAGTCTCAGCCCTCAAAAAGCTTGTATTTTATTGGAGGGAAACAGCATATATGCATAAATAAACATAAATCATATGCAAAATAATTCTAAGCCCAGGGAAAAGGGGAAAACATGAATGGGGAGGAGAGAGGGAACACTTCTTTTTGGAAACTGCATTTGAGCTGAGCTCTGAAGGAAATAGTAGATAGAATTCTGGGTATATAAATAAATATAAAAGGTAAATTCTTAGAGTCCTGAAAGACATGCATTCAAACACTTAGACACTAGATGTGTGATTCTTTTTATCACATAATTTATATTTTGGTGTCAGTTTCCTTCTCAATAAAGTGAAATTATTTGACTCAGTGATCTTTAAGATCCCTTCCACCTCTATGCCAAAGATCCTATAAAACCAAAGATTCAAAGAGTCCGAGGAAAGAGGAAATATATTCCAGTAGATTGAGAGTCAGGCCTAGTGACAGGAGGCCCTAGGTTCAAATCTGGCCTCAGACTCTTCCTATACCTATGACCCTGGTAAGTCATTAAGCCCCCATTGCCTCACCCTTACCATTCTTCTGCCTTGAAACCAATACATAGTATTGATATTACAACAGTAGGTAAGGGAAAGAAAGAAAGAAAGAAAGAAAGAAAGAAAGAAAGAAAGAAAGAAAGAAAGAAAGAAAGAAAGAAAGAAAGAAAGAAAGAAAGAAAGAAAGAAAGAAAGAAAGAAAGAAAGAAAGAAAGAAAGAAAGAAAGAAAGAAAGAAAGAAAGAAAGAAAGAAAGAAAGAAAGAAAGAAAGAAAGAAAGAAAGAAAGAAAGAAAGAAAGAAAGAGAAAGAAAGAGAGAGAGAGAGAGAGAGAGAGAGAGAGAGAGAGAGAACGAGAGGAAGGAAGGAAGGAAGGAAGGAAGGAAGGAAGGAAGGAAGGAAGGAAGGAAGGAAGGAAGGAAGGAAGGAAGGAAGGAATATGAATGAATAAAGGAAGATACATAAATGAATAGATAGATAGATAGATAGATAGATAGATAGATAGATAGATAGATAGATAGATAGATAGATAAAACAGAAAATAGGTCATGTTGGAAGAAATATAAAGTGAATGAGAAGATTGGAGTTAATCTTACCTATATAGTAGGGGCTAGGTTCTAGTATCTTAAAATATCTTAACTATCCATTAAGTACAGTATAAGATCTTTAAAGGATTCTTACTGGAAAAGAACTCTTCAAAAGAAGCCAATAGATACTTGAAATATCGGGCTCTGATGGGTGAGTTATCTCTTTATTGTGATGGGAGAAATATCTCCTCTCTGAGTTCATGTGATAGATAGGTAATTACTGCCAAAATATATTTGCCACAAAGCAGGAATTATAGTAGCAACTAGGTGGTACAGTGGATAGAATGTTGGTCCTGGATTTTGGAAGACTCCTCCTCTGAGTTCAAATGTGACCTCAGACACTTACTAGCAAGTCACTTACTTAATTCTGTTTCCCCCAGTTTCCTCAAAAACTCAGCCAAGAAAACCCAGAATAGGATTATAAAGAGTTGGACACAATTGAAAAACTACTGAACCATAAAATAAATTATAGAGGTAAAAATGTAGGTATGCACAACATAGATTCAGGCCTCTGAGAAAACTTGAATTCCCATTGGGATTCTGACAAGGCTTCTTATATAAGCAAAATGACTTCAGAGTGACAGAGAAATAATTATTTTACATATTGCAATCTTACACATTTTTCTTAGGTCATAAAAGTTCAAGAAAATATAGATCCATAATCCCAATACTTTCTTCAATGCCATAAAAGTTGAACAAACTTAAACAGTCATAATCTCATGCATCAACATATCTAGTCAAATACTCTCTAGGTAAACTAAGTCAGGTTACAGGGTAAACTTCATTTCGAGGATTCACTAATCAAGGAGGAAGATTTTCATGTTGCCAAAGAATCAGAGGCAGTTGAGATTCTTCCTCTGGCTTCTTATGTAAGGAATGGTAAAGGCTTTAAGTAAATTTAGGGGCAAATTTTGGTCAGATGAAAATCAGTTGCAGGGGCAATGAATGGAAATCAAAAACCAAAAATTCCCATTACGTTATCATGCCTGAAATCAGACCTCCCTGTCACTTCTCTGTCATTTGAAATCTATTGTTGTTGGGGTCCACTCGTGTGTGACTCTTTGTGACTCCATTTGGGTTGGGGGTTGGGGGGGAGAAGGGTACTGGAGTGGTTTGCCTTTTCCTTCTCCAGCTCATTTTAGAGACAAGGAAACTGAGGCAAACAGGGTCACACAGCTAGTATTTGAGACTATATTTGAACTCAGGTCTTCCTGATTCCAAGGCTGGCAGT